>NW_021680628.1:97441-108365 GCF_001412515.2 Diachasma alloeum | reverse complement strand
AAAACCCGCCATATTTCAATTAAGCCCGATATTACTAACTTTAAGACATACTTGACTGTTCAAATGTTTCTCTGGAGATGAGAAGAATAAATTGAAAATTTATTGACAGATTATCAAATATTTTAATCAAATCTGGAGCTAGGAGCCTTGATATTTCATAGGAAAATCTGTGAATTTACTTGCAATTTATTCGTATTATGTTGACAAAGTAGGTAAGCAAGGGGGATTCTGAGCCAAATAATGCGTCATAACCGAGGTAGGTAGGTGGAAGGGGGATGTTGACGGTGTGCCTCGCGGTTTGAAATAGTTTGAAATCGGAAATCTCCGTGTCTGACGCCTCCAAGCTGCGGGATGATTTTCATTTTTTCATTTATCATCTAATTATTTTCCAATCTCTGAGAAATGCTGATAATCTACTAAATAATCAGCAAGATTATTTAATTACGATGGACAGAAATATGAATTTCTTCTCAATTGAATTTTCATTCATCCATCAGTACTTTTTCATTTTATTTTATTCAGGAACGCAATTGGTATGAATCGTTACATAATTCCAAATGAGTTCTATAACACATCATCAATTCATATAGAAATATTTACAAAGTTGACAATGTTTAATCATGGGTGTGCCTGCATCGAATTCATCCAGATCAAATGATTCTGAGTTGAAATGCTTGGTACATCGACGACAGCCAGCAATATCCGGATCCATTCTCACATTTTCAGAGAGTTTTCCCCAAATCTCCTCGATTTCTTTTTCCGCCAAGCAGAGGAGAAGATTTTTCGGGATGAACGAAATATCCTCCCTTGTCATATTCTCCAGGCTCCCAAGTTCACAGAATATGCTGATAGATCTTTCCCTCGATCCGATGTAAAACCTTTGCCACCAACCACATAATTGCATAACATTTTCGATAGCACAATGATATTTCTCACCAGCAAAATGATATCTTCTGTTCGAACATGGAGGTGTTACGAGATCATCCAATTCAGAGCAGTTTAAATCATCCACGTTGATGAGAGTCATTTGAGAAATATCCATGATATTTTCCTACCACTTTATGTTTTCCTTCCCTTTCATAATGATATGGCTTTTACCAACCAGAATGTTTCGGAGAACATTTTGGACTTCTTCGTATGGTCTATCCCCAGCCACCCAAGATAGACCATGATAATTGTGTGTCAACCAAATATTCGCCCGTTTGCACTTTGCACTGAGTGAACTCCAATGAAATGGTGGATCGAAAAGTAAACTCATGGGTTCCCCATCCTGGTTCTGTCTCTCAGTCTGCTCCTCCTTAACGATAACAGCACCGAGTTCTTTGAGGATAAATTTATTTCCATCATCCTGGAAGCCCACTAGATCCAGAGTCACTTTCATTGTTTAATTTTCAAACTTTTTATCACGTCAATTTTTGTTCTTCACTAGATCTCTTTAGATATGTGACTACTGACTTGATGATGAATTTTCTCCCTTTATATGAATAACTACTCCTGCGCACACGACGAATGCATCATCCCTTACACCATATGTGGAATATTGCATCTGTTGTGCAATTCATTTCAACACATGGTGATGATTCGATTAATAAGAAATAAATAGGGAAAATGATTCTCACGCATGCATGACAAAAAACCACATCATCTCTGTGAAATGAATGTCTTGAGTTTTCGATTGTCGGCATATGTTTCACAACCTCATGATATTAAACGAACACGAGCGGAATTAATTGTTTATTTATGGCACTGATTCCGATGAAAGAATCCATGACGAAGAAATAAAATAAATAAAAATAATACCTCTATTAAGACGGTGTGAAGATGATTGCATGGGGAATACGCAATCGGAAATGAAACCCTACACTTTTGTTTTTCACAAACTCCTGGACCTAATCGCCACGTAAAACATGATGTAGTTGTCACCAGTGTTTCCACCACTCCTGGGACAAAAGGCATATAAGGGGGTTATAAGGGGCATTAGGGGTATTGATGAGATCTCAAGCACTTCCCCGCGAGTATCGGGCCCATGTAAATCGATTGGATTAAAGTACGTATTAGCAGTGAAGCAACATCCAACTGATACGTCATTTTTGGATTATTGTGCATTGATAGTGATCTTGTGAGATTAAAAAAGTAAGTGTAATTGAAGAATTTTGGAATATTGTGTCAATTGTTAGAAATATTTTTCTAATGTTTTTGATAATTGAACAGAAAGTTTTGAAGATTTCTTCATCATCAAATCATATTTTTTTCATTCAGATTTTTATAATTGAAAACAATATGAGAAAAAGAAAACGTGTCATGGTTCCAGTGATTTTTGATTTTGGTTTCTCCTGTGTTTAGATTTTCGTAGCAGCCTTAAATGGAAATAGCGTCTCAAGTGCTGATACTTCTGTGCATCGTTTCCTTTCTCGTGTGTAAATACCATAACTTTCTTCAAGAATTTTTTCCTCTACATTCAATTCTTTTTCATTCAACTTTTAAATAGAATCAAATTTTGAATTCATACATATTTCAATTTTGAATAGTTTTGCCTTACATTTCTCTCCAATCAGAAATCAATGGAAATTAGAAGTGGAGCAACAGTGTGTTTCGATTATAGTTCTTCTATGAATTTCAGATTTTCGTGATCGTGTTGGAGATAAGGAGAGAGTGCTCAGTGACAGACTCGAGTTGATTATTTTTCAATGTGAGTAAAGTTATTTTTTCATGAATTATTTTTCTCTCACTCCAATGATTTACAGGAATAACAGTGATCTGAATAAAAATGTACTCCTCGATGTAATTCAATTGTTTTAAAAATATTTTGGAGTTTAATTTCGCCTAGATTTTTTTCCTAAATCAGTGAACTTCTAAAAAAATGCCATTCGAAATAACCTCAATCATTAACTGATTTTTCTGGATTTCTCATTTTGCATTTTTTTATTAGAAATAGCATTTGAAAATTTTTATAATCAACTAAATTGCAATTCTCATTCTTCATCATTTCTCCTTTGACTAAATTTATAATGACTAGAAAGATTGATCAGATGATGATTTATTAGTTTTTGATGAGGATAAATTTTTTTGATTATATTGATTGGATTTTTTTCCTCAAATGATTTTTCTTTCACATCAATTTTTTACTAGAATGATGATGGATAAAATAATAGAGTTCTATTCGGTGTGATTCGTTCTTTTGGAATACTTTGGAGTTTTTTTCCACATTTTTGGGATGAGTTATTTTTTTTAATGCAATTAAAAAATAGGGTGATTATTGATTGAAATTTGTTTTGTATTTTTCATATTTTTCACGTTTTTGATTGGAATAATAATCACTGGATATTCATTGTTGACAGAATAGAATGAGAATGACTAGATATTTATTTTCCAATTTTATTGCAAAATATCTCTGTTATTGATCGAAATTTGTTTCTCATTTTTCATATTTTTTCACCTCTTTAATTTACATGATAATGACTAGAAAAATGGTTGCTTGACTAGTTCTTTGTTTCGAATTTTTGAATGTAATAATAACGAGATATATTCATTTTTTACTTGAATGATAATGACTAGATATTCATTTTGACTAGAATGAGAATGACTAGATATTTATTTTCATTTCTGAGGATAAAATTATTAAAAATTACTGTCATTATTTATTTGAACGTTGTTTCGTATTTTCAGATTCATTCTAACAATCATGTCATCTTCATGGCATCCACCAACCTACCCAGAGGGGGAGGATAATCACTGCGAGATAGTCTATGCTGCAGTTGAGTCAACTCCCAGCATGACAACATCATCGGGAGTTGCAGAGCACATGCCAACTGCCCCATTACAGTTGGAGTGTGTCTGAACGCTGGTGCCATGTGAATCTAGCGTTCGGACAACAGCCCTTTCGGTCCGTGGGGGCTGGCTCAGTCCCCATTACATGCATGTCAGAGGCACCAACAGCTGACGATGACGCCGTGGTACCATGTGCCACAACTACCCAATTGTCATCCAGACATCCACCGGAGGCGAAAACCTGTGAGTTCAGCTCAACTGCAGTTAGACAACCTGAGAACACAGGCTTCAGAACGCCTGAAGAGTATCCTGGAGACTCGGTTGAAAGAACCACCGCAGACACTAAAAAAAAATCCAGCGAGTATCAAGCGGGTGAGGAAGCCGAAGACCCAAAAATCACAACCACTCAAAAGCTCTTTGAAAACCTCTCCTTGGCAGATGAGTCATCGTCCAGAGCTGAAGGACAAAGTGAGAGATCCATTGGAGATGGCTCCACCATGGTTGGGGAAGCAGATACCACTCCATGAACAGATGAAAAAAAAAACCTCTCAACATTACTACTACATCAGTGAGAATACTGGAGAATACCATCCGAGTGATACCACCCCCAACGCCACCACCAACACCAGCACCAGCACCTCAATCCCCAACCCCAACTCCACTTCCACCTCCACCCTCACCACCCCGACCCGCAAGTCCAACCCCACCACCAGGACAGACTCCACAAGGATTTCACCGACCATGGGAGGATTAGCACCTGAAGAGACCTGGTCAGAAGAGGAGGAGGAACACTCTGGGATGCATGAACCACCACCATCACGCTGTGCTTCATCGTGCTCAACATGTTCTTCTTCTCTAACATGCTCAGACGATGTTGAGTCAGACTTCATGACAGGAGTTGAGTATGAGGGGAATTAAGATTTTGCCGTCACACAGTTTTTCGTACCAGAGGAATGGAGACACAGACATTCCACTAGGACCCTGGTAAGCCAGATCTTCAACAGAATGGCCAATATGACGGTGGGTGGTACATTCTTTGAGTTCGGTGGTGTACGAGCACGCATGCTCTACTGTAATCGTTGGCACTTGATGTTCATCAAGGACACAATGCTGGATATGTTCGAGGATCGCATTGAACGTGGAAAATAAACAGGTAAATATGTTGGTGTATTTACAATGAAACTAACAGAATGGTGTTTTCGTGAGAAAATTCTATTGAATCACTATTGCATTGTTTTTGAAAATTCCAGAGCTTTTCTATGTGTTTTTTTAAATGAAAATGCTTAATAGAGAATATTCTATAGAAAAGTCAATAGATTTTTTTATACAATTTATTCTATTGAGATGTTTTGTATCGCAATCCCCAGTTGAAAATTTCCATTTTTGCATTAGATTCAACCAAAAATGATAGAATTTTAAGTGAATTTTCAAACAAATTCGGTAGGTTTTTATATGAACCTTCTCATACATAATACATTAAAATTTTTCTGTTTCAGTTCATTTTCATCGTGGTGCTTCTAGGGAGGATACATGCCTCGGACCTCCTACAGGATGAACTCAGCATTCAATATTTTTATACATCTGTAGTAGCTTTTTGCGAGAGAGAGAGAAATAATTTTAATCACCATGATTCACTTGTATTGAATCACCTGTTTCTCTATCCATTTTTTATATCACTCCAAGCAATTAAAGTAGAGATCATTATAATCAAAAGATTCACATGTATGGAATCACCCATGTCTCCCTATCAATATCAATAAAGCAAAAACAAATTCTACCATCGTTTTCTCAAGAACAATAATTTTAAAAATTCTTTCCAGGCATCAAAGAGGCTTGAGCATTCTGCAATTTTTGAGATCATTGAAAACTGATTTTTCATGAAATTTATTATTTTGTTCCAAAATTGAAAATTCTAAATTCATCATTTTTCTATACTTTGAGGAAAATAATTTTAAAGATTTTTTCAGGTAGAAAAAAGACTGAATCATTCTACAGTTTCGAGAAACATTGACAATGCATGATTATCAACTGAATTTAGGTTTTTTAATGGAGGATTTCAAATCTACAATCTTTCCATAAAATCAGCGAAGAACAGATCACATTTTAATAACATCCCTAATGAATCGAACCCAGAGTTCACTCTGGGTTATGTCCACGAACCCAGAGTCAATTCGGGGTTTGATTCATCAGGGATTTACTGACAAACTTGAATTCAATTCTTTCATGTTATCCCAATGAACTTATTTGACTAATAACGTTATCAGTGAATGCTTGTATGTGGTTTCTAAGCTGACAACTAATTAAATAATGGAATAACGAGCGAATAATCATTATTTTCATTGAAACTTATAATTATGCGAACTGTACATTTATTTCTTCACCTCAGAAAAATTTCTATCAATCAATTCTCAGATTTTGAGAGGTGACTCGTTCAACAAAAATAGGTTTCTCATATTTTACCAAAACTAGAGATAAGAAGCCATTGATTCCAACTTTGGATGATTAAAATCATGATTAATCGAGATTTTAACAACGAAAAATTCATTTCTTCTCCTCAGAACCATTCCTATCAATCAATTCTCAGATTTTGGGAGGGGATACATTCAACAAAAATTTGTTTTTCATATTTTACCAAAACTTTAAAGAGAAGAAGCCATCGGTTCCAACTTGGGGTGATTAAAATTATGATTAATCGAAATTTCAGAAACAAAAACAAGACGAGTATTTTGAAGAAAGGAAAATTGAAATCCGTTGAAGAGTTTCTGAGTTAATTCTCCAATTTCCTAAAAGTTGACCACCAAGTGGACACTCGTACATACACACGGGGTGGTCAAACTTCGTATTTTTCTGTTTCAGACCATTCTGCATTTTCTACTCTACTTTAAGATATTTAAATGAGTGGAAAAACAACAGATTTTTCATTGTTAGAATTTCCTGTTTTTGATTAAATCATTTTATTTTCTCCATGAACTTATGTTTTATTTACATAATCAAACTCAATCTCATTATATTTGCCACCTTTATAACGCACAGTTAAACAATTCTCTCTAACATCAGCTTCCAGAGCATCCAGTTGCTCTTTATCTTCGATTAGGGCTTTGGAAACTCTAGCTGGTAAGAACATGTTACATATTCCATAAAGTTCTGCGATGATCATCTTTCCGAACTTCGTTGGTAGTATTTTAAATCCAGTAATCAAATAATTATGATCCAAAACCAAATCTGCAACTTTTGTTGTAGGTAAAATGTCGTTAAGACGACCGATTTTGTTGATTTTCTCCAGATCTACAGGGCCAGCTGGAGAATCTTGATTCTTCTCTGATAATTTTTCAGTTTTTCCGGAATCCATTGCGTTCGTACACTCAGTTTTTCAATTTAGCAAACTTGATTCTCACTTTTATCCAACGATATTACTTCGAATGAAGAAAACGATGTTCTGTCTCAAGTTAATAATATTCTTGAATGAACTGCAGAACGATAGATGAAAGCCTTTTTATACACTCAGCATGACACACCCTCACTTACCCCATATAATGCAACATGTTTGAGGATAAAATGATTTCAACACATGATGAAATCACGTGAATCAGGGTTGCTTGTGTGATGAGACTCCCTCTTCTTTCTTCTGCTCCACTATAAATATTTGGATAGACCCTCAATTCCAATCATTCTGCAGTAATAATTTAGAAGAGAAGAGAGTGATAAAAACGCGAGTGATATAATCGATGCTCGATCCTGTTTCAAAGTATTACATATGATTGAAAGAGCTCAAAAACGATCAAGTTCTTTAACAAATCATGAAATAGAACAGTGGTCAAGTGCTTGTGCTCATTATATTCAACTGTACAATAAAGTGGGAAGGAGAAGAGATGTCTCGGTTAATCAAAAACGTAGAATTCAAACTACGGTTTCAATCATCCACTCATTTTATGAAAAATTCAAAGAGCGACAGGTGCATACCGGTGGTAGGATTGATATATCATTACCAATAGAGCGCAGAGTACGTTGGAAAGACTTGGATTCAATATTTCACGGGCGAATTAGTACTGGAACTATCGTAAATCTCACTCAAAAGGATCTGCAAGATTTTCTTGAAGATGCCAAAACTTTAATTGTGATTCGTTTGCGTGATATTCTGCGGGAACATGGTGATATAAAAGTGAATACAGTGTTAGCATGCAAGTTCCAAGTTTTGAAAAATGATGAAACCATTCAAGAAATGAAATTTTCTAATACTAAGAACGAAGTTGTTCTTCCAGCTACGGATCTTCATGCGTGGTGTGATGAGAACATGATAAATTCCCTGCTGCTGAAGGTGGAGGAATTTCAAGAACGAGGCTCTGAATGGACGTTGGTCGAGATTATCAACCTAGATATAAATATCAATCGTTATGAGCCGTTGCGTGGTGGAATATCAACTTTCGTATCACTACCTGAAGATATACAGAGGAAAAAAGCAGTTGTGAACATAAAAATGATGATGAGTTTTGTTTTCTCTGGTCAGTTATGGCCGCTCGTCATCCTGTGGACTCCAATCAACATCCATGCAGAAAAAGTTCATATCCACATTATAGCACCGAACTTCGTTATGAAGGCATACATTTTCCTATGACTTTCAGTAACATCTCTAACTTTGAAAAAAAGAACCACTTATCTATCAATGTGTATGGAGTAGAAAATCATGAACGAGAAGATAAGAATGTGATAGTACCTCTTTATTTAAGTCAAAATCATGCAACTGAACCCACAATTCATCTACTCATGATTCAGAGCAATGTCGAGGTACTGAGTAATAGTCATGATGATATTGATGATTATTATGATTCACGAGTTATTTATCATTTCGCTTGGATACAAAATCTATCTCGCTTGATTGGAATACAAATTTCTAAGCGTAAGACTAGAAGATATTTATGTGATCGATGTTTATGTTACTTCAACGATCAGAACTCATATAAAAAACATGGAAGATTGTTATGCTATGAATAACTGTCGAGTGATGCTCCCTAAGGAGACAGATAATATCATGACATTTTCACACTATAGGTACAGGGAAACTGTACCATTTGCAATCTATGCAGATCTGGAATGCATCCTTTCCCCAGTGGTAGAGGACAACGATGTTCGGAGACACATCCCTCACAGCGCCGCATTTGATATACACTGTGCTTTTGATAATAATCTATCAAAGTTTAAAATTAATCGTAATTCAGATTGTATTACATGGTTCATCAGTGAATTGTGGGAAATCGCTCAAATGGTAAATAATTATTTAAATAACATTACCCCAATGACACCATTAAGTTCCGAATAAGCCCATAATTTTGATACAGCTCAAATATGTCATATCTGTGAAAAATCTTTCATGGCAACTGATCTCAAACATCGTGATCATTGCCATTTTACTGGTCAGTATCGAGGTCCTGCTCATGCAGCGTATAATTTGAATTATCAAGATTCCTGCATTATTCCCATTATTTTTCATAATCTTTCCGGTTATGATGCACATTTCTTGATTAAAACTCTAGCTACAGAGTTCGAGGGGGCGGTGTACCTTTCACCAATGAATAAAGAAAACTACATCTCCTTCACGAAACATGTGAAAGGAACTAAAATCAATTTGCGTTTTATCAACTCATTCCGGTTTACGGCTAGTAGTTTGGATAAGTTAGCATCCTATTTGGATGATGAGGATAAAACAACTAGCCGAAGATATTGTTCTAACAGAAGAATTTCGTTTGATTACTAGAAAAGGTGTCTTTCCATATGAATATGTCAATAGCTGGGATAGATTGAATGAGACAAACTTACCGTTGATAACAGATTTCTACTCAAAACTGAATGGTTCTGGAATTTGTGATGAAGATTATCAACACGCACTCGATGTTTGGGAAATATTTCATTTATCATCACTTGGGGAATATTCAGATTTATATCTTAGAACAGATGTTTTATTGCTAACTGATGTTTTCGAGAAATTTCGACAAAACTGTCTTTCTACATACAAGTTGGATCCTCTACACTAATTTACAGCTCCAGGTCTAGCTTTCGATGTGATGCTTAAGTATACTAATGTTAAACTTGAAATCCTGACTGATGTTGAAAAATTATTATTCACCGAAAAAGGTATTCGAGGTGGTGTAGCTCAATGTTCAAACCGATGGGCTCAAGCAAATAGCAGGTATATGGGTAAGGATTTCAAAAGCTCAAAGAAAGAGTCCTATCTCCTGTATCTTGATGTGAATAACTTGTACGGTGCGGCTATGTCTAAATATTTACCATATGGCTCGTTCGAATGGGTAGATCCATTAACAATGAATATTGGTAGCGTCACAAATGATTCAAATTCAGGATACATACTAGAAGTAGATCTCGATTATCCGAAAAATCTTCATGATATGCATAAAGATTTACCTTTATGTCCTGAACACTTTACTCCACCTAATAAGAAAATTTCAAAATTGATGACGACTCTTCTCCCGAAGGAACATTACATTATCCATTATGAGAATTTACAACAATGTTTAAGCCTTGGTATGAAACTCTGCAAAATTCATCGTGTTCTGAAATTCAAGCAGGCTCCATGGCTCAAACCATACATCGATCTTAATACTGAGTTGAGAAAAAATTCTAATAATGAGTTCGGAAAGAATTTCTATAAATTAATGAAAAATGCAGTATTTGGTAAGACCATGGAAAATGTGAGAAAGCATAAAGATGTGAGATTGGTCACTAATTGGGAGGGTAGATATGGTGCCAAGTCATTGATTGCAAAACCAAATTTTCACAGTCGGACAATTTTCGATAATGATATGGTGATTATACAGTTGAATCGCACTAAAATATTGATCAATAAACCTATACAGGGTGTTTCAGAAGTACATGTACATCTGAACACCCTAGGCTCAGGGGGTGATTCTGAGCAGAAAAGTCCTCTTGCACTTTTTGATCAGACTCACCCCTAAAAAGTTATTGGCAATTAAGGGTGGGCCAATGGGGAGTGATTTTTAAGCGGGCGCACATCCATATGATATGCAGCATATGTGTGTGTGCCCGCCCTACCATTCTACGAGACAAAAGAGCGCAACGATATTGCTCTCTCTCTCTCTCTTTCTCTCTCTCTCTCTCTCTCTCTCTCTCTCTCTCTCTCTCTCTC
>NW_021680628.1:96665-97416 GCF_001412515.2 Diachasma alloeum | reverse complement strand
GTCTTTCCATTGGTTACAGCGTCGAGTGGCGCGGGGGACGCGCGTCTCGGTTGAAAATTTATCCCTCCCCCCCAAATTATAGCTGAGAAATGAAACTTGTGTCACTTATTGAGTATTAAATGTTCAATTCAACGACACGGGATTCATCCCTTAGCGCCTTTTGGGGACGAAGGGGTGAATTTACGAAAGTGCGAAGAGATTGAAAAAAAAATTTTGTTTTCAATTCAACTACGACTAAGGGATGAAATTTGTGCCAACGTGTTGAGCATTTAATACTCAATACGTGACACAAATTTCATCCCTTAGCACCTGTTAGGGAGGGAGGAGTGAATTTTTGAAAGAGCGAAGAGATTGAAAAAAAAATTTTTTTTCAAATGAATTCTCCAAAGTGCGGAGATTGAAAAAAAATTTTTTTTTTCAATTCAAAAATTCATTCCTCCGACCCTAATTGCGACTAAGGGATGAAATTTGTGCCAACGTGTTGAGCATTTAATACACAATGAGTGACACAAATTTCATCCCTCAGCACCTGTTAGGGAGGGAGGAGTGAATTTTTGAAAGAGCGAAGAGACTGAAAAAAATTTTTTTCTTTAAATGAATTCGCCAAGGTGCGGAGATTAAAACAATTTTTTTTTTTTCAATTCAGCAATTCATTCCTCCGATCCTAACTGTGACTAAGGGATGAAATTTGTGCCCACGTGTTGAGCATTTAATACTCAATAAGTGACACAAATTTTATCCCTTAGGGCCA
>NW_021680628.1:96227-96547 GCF_001412515.2 Diachasma alloeum | reverse complement strand
CTCAATGAGTGACACAAATTTCATCCCTTAGCGCCTAATAGGGAGGGAGGAGTGAATTTTTGAAAGCGCGAAGAAATTTCCAAAAAAAATTTTTTTTCATTTCAAAAATTCATTCCTCCGACCGTAATTGCGACTAAGGGATGAAATTATGCCAACGTGTTGAGCATTTAATACTCAATAAGTGACACAAAGTTTATCCCTGAGGGCCAGTTAGGGAGGGAGGAGTCAATTTTTTGAAGTGCGAAGAGATGGATTAAAAAAAAATTTTCAATTCAAAAATTCATTCCTCCCACCCTAACTGCGGCTAAGGGATGAAATTT
>NW_021680628.1:95481-95894 GCF_001412515.2 Diachasma alloeum | reverse complement strand
GGAGATTGAGAAAAAATTTTTTTTTTCCATTCAAAAATTCATTCCTCCGATCCTAACTGCGACTAAGGGATGAAATTTATGCCCACGTGTTGAGCATTTAATACTCAATGAGTGACACAAATTTCATCCCTTAGCGCCTAATAGGGAGGGAGGAGTGAATTTTTGAAAGAGCGAAGAGATTGAAAAAAAAATTTTTTTTCAAATGAATTCTCCAAAGTGTGGAGATTGAGAAAAAATTTTTTTTTTCCATTCAAAAATTCATTCCTCCGACCCTAACTGCGACTAAGAGATGAAATTTATGCCCACGTGTTGAGCATTTAATACTCAAAAAGTGACACAAATTTTATCCCTTAGGGCCCGTTAGGGAGGGAGAAGTGAATTTTTTAAAGTGCGAAGAGATGGAAAAAAAAAAT
>NW_021680628.1:93140-95146 GCF_001412515.2 Diachasma alloeum | reverse complement strand
TTTTTTTCAATTCAAAAATTCATTCCTCCGATCCTAACTGCGAGTAATGGATGAAATTTGTGCCAATGTGTTGAGCATTTAATACACAATGAGTGACAGAAATTTCATCCCTCAGCACCTGTTAGGGAGGGAGGAGTGAATTTTTGAAAGAGCGAAGAGATTGAAAAAAAATTTTTTTTTCAAATGAATTCTCCAAAGTGCGGAGATTGAAAAAAAATTTTTTTTTTCAATTCAAAAATTCATTCCTCCGACCCTAACTGCGACTAAGGGATGAAATTTGTGCCAACGTGTTGAGCATTTAATACTCAATACGTGACACAAATTTCATCCCTTAGCACCTGTTAGGGAGGGAGGAGTGAATTTTTGAAAGCGCGAAGAGATTGAAAAAAAAATTTTGTTTCAAATGAATTCTCCAAACTGTGGAGATTGAAAAAAAATTTTTTTTTCCATTCAAAAATTCGTTCCTCCGACCCTAACTGCGACTAAGGGATGAAATGTGTACCAACGTGTTGAGCATTTAATACACAATGAGTGACACAAATTTCATCCCTCAGCACCTGTTAGGCAGGGAGAAGTAAATGTTTGAAAGAGCGAAGAGATTGAAAAAAAGATTTTTTTTGAAATGAATTCTCCAAAGTGCGGAGATTGAAAAAAAAATTGTTTTTTCAAATGAATTCTCCAAAGTGCGGAGATTGAAAAAATTTTTTTTTCCATTCAACAATTCATTCCTCCGACCCTAAGTGCGACTAAGGGATGAAATTTGTGCCAACGTGTTGAGCATTTAATACTCAATGAGTGACACAAATTTCATCCCTTAGTCGCACTTAGGGTCGGAGGAATGAATTGTTGAATGGAAAAAAAAAATTTTTTTTCAATCTCTTCGCTCTTTCAAACATTCACTTCTCCCTCCCTAACAGGTGCTGAGGGATGAAATTTGTGCCAACGTGTTGAGCATTTAATACTCAATGAGTGACACAAATTTCATCCCTCAGCACCTGTTAGGGAGGGAGGACTGAATTTTTGAAAGAGCGAAGAGATTCAAAAAAAAATTGTTTTTTCAAATGAATTCTCCAAAGTGCGGAGATTGAAAAAAAATTTTTTTTTTCAATTCAAAAATTCATTCCTCCGACCCTAACTGCGACTAAGGGATGAAATTTGTGCCAACGTGTTGAGCATTTAATACTCAATACGTGACACAAATTTCATCCCTTAGCACCTGTTAGGGAGGGAGGAGTGAATTTTTGAAAGAGCGAAGAGATTGAAAAAAAAATTTTTTTTCAAATGAATTCTCCAAAGTGCGGAGATTGAAAAAAAATTTTTTTTTTCAATTCAAAAATTCATTCCTCCCACCCTAATTGCGACTAAGGGATGAAATTTATGCCAACGTGTTGAGCATTTAATACACAATACGTGACACAAATTTCATCCCTTAGCACCTGTTAGGGAGGGAGGAGTGAATTTTTGAAAGCGCGCGGTCGCCCCCTGAAAAGGAAAGCAGTGGAATTATTGGAGAATCAAGGATTTCTGTCGTTGGATTTTTTGGGGCCCTGAAAAGGGCCGTTGGGCTTAAGGATTTGGCCCTGAAAAGGGCCGATGGGCTTAAGGATTTGGCCCTGAGAAGGGCCAATGGGTTCGTGGATGGAGATGGGATGCTCAGCACAGGTTTTCAAAAAGACCACCGTCATTTTCTAAGCATAGTTCTGCACGACGAACTATAGCTTGGCGAGCATTCTCCAACTGCTGCTGCGTCAGATCAGCTACTGCTCCATGCAGGCGGGCCACCAAATCCTCCGGATCGTTGACTACCTGCGCATAAATTTTTTCTTTGAGAGTTCCCCAAAGAAAAAAATCTAGGGGCGTCAAATCTGGTGATCTGTGGGAGAAATAGTAATTTGATTTTAAACAGCGTACGATTATTGGAAGATTAGAGATACTCGTCACTTACCGAGGAGGCCAACGAACTGGTCCAGCTCTCCCGATCCATCTCTCTGGAAACCATTGGTTCA
>NW_021680628.1:92746-93010 GCF_001412515.2 Diachasma alloeum | reverse complement strand
TTATCTTTGTCATGATAAATAATCGATACTTACATTGAGTGGATCAGGAGCTAATCGAATGTGCACCTCATCATTCAAAATTGCACCCCACACATTCAGCCTTTGCCACTTGTGCTGGAAAGAATGAGCCCTGGCAAGGTGGCGATTCTCTAATGCCCGATGGTGATATTTGTGCATGTTGAAAATTCCCTGCCTTGTGAAACAGGACTCATCTGTCCAACACACATTGAACAGAAAATGAGGATCGCGTCGATGATTGTCGAG
>NW_021680628.1:92258-92517 GCF_001412515.2 Diachasma alloeum | reverse complement strand
CCAGTTTCTGCCATCCGCTCATGAAGGAGAGGAAACACCCGATGATCGGGTGCCCGACGATCAGGGTATCTCTCCCTGTACCTCTTCGCTGCTCGTCGGACAACTCCACCACACTCACCATACACAAAATGCATATCGCGATATTCGCGAGCCGTGAACGCCATTGGCACGATAAAAACTACGAACGGAATCACGAGGCAAAATGATCGGAATGGAAATTGGGCTTCCCTCAAAAACAATACACGATCGTCAGTTGATG
>NW_021680628.1:91965-92163 GCF_001412515.2 Diachasma alloeum | reverse complement strand
GATAAAATTTGAAAAAAATACCAATAATCTCTGCAAAAGGCTTATTTATTTTCTTTCTTTACATGTAATCGATTTGACAGGAAATTATTGAATATTAAATGCCCTGGAAGGCGACCACGTGCTTTCAAAAAGTCACTCCTCCGTCCCCAAAAGGCGCAAAGGGATGAAACTCATGTCATTGAATTGAGCATTTAATAC
>NW_021680628.1:65319-91325 GCF_001412515.2 Diachasma alloeum | reverse complement strand
GGTCGGAAAAATGAATTTTTGAAATGAAAAAAAAATTTTTTTGGAAATTTCTTCGCGCTTTCAAAAATTCACTCCTCCCTCCCTATTAGGCGCTAAGGGATGAAATTTGTGTCACTCATTGAGTATTAAATGCTCAACACGTTGGCACAAATTTCATCCCTTAGTCGCAGTTAGGGTCGGAGGAATGAATTTTTGAATTGAAAAAAAATTTTTTTTTCCATCTCTTCGTACTTTAAAAAATTCACTCCTCCCGCCCTCACTGGCCCTAAGGGATAAAATTTGTGTCACTTATTGAGTATTAAATGCTCAACACGTTGGCACAAATTTCATCCCTTAGTCGCAATTAGGGTCGGAGGAATGAATTTTTGAATTGAAAAAAAAATTTTTTTTTCAATTTCTTTGCGCTTTCAAAAATTCACTCCTCCCTCCCTATTAGGCGCTAAGGGATGAAATTTGTGTCACTCATTGAGTATTAAATGCTCAACACGTTGGCATAAATTTCATCCCTTAGTCGTAGTTAGGGTCGGAGGAATTCATTTTTGAATTGAAAACAAATTTTTTTTTTCAATCTCTTCGCACTTTCGTAAATTCACCCCTCCGTCCCCAAAAGGCACTAAGGGATGAAACCCGTGTCATTGAATTGAGCATTTAATACTCAATAAGTGACACAAGTTTCATTCCTTAGCTNTTTTGTCTCGTAGAATGGTGGGGCGGGCACACACACATATGCTGCATATCACATGGATGTGCGCCCGCTTAAAAATCACTCCCCATTGGCCCACCCTTCATTGCCAATAACTTTTTAGGGGTGAGTCTGATCAAAAAGTGCAAGAAGACTTTTCTGCTCAGAATCACCCCCTGATCCTAGGGTGTTCAGATGTACATGTACTTCTGAAACACCCTGTATATGTAGGCTATTCAATTCTCAACTTATCAAAAATATTCATCTACGATTTTCATTACAATTTTATAATACCAGTGTTTGGTAAAAAAGCTAAATTAATGTATACTGACACTGATAGTTTATTATATCACTTTACCGTTCCTGATAGATACGACTCCATCAAACGCAATATAATTAAATTCGATACATCTGATTACCCTGAGGATAATGTGTATGGAATACCATTGGAAAATAAGAAAGTTTTAGGGTTGATGTAGGATGAATGCAATGGAGAAATAATGACTGAATTTATACGCCTGCGTGCCAAACTCTATACTTTCAAGATGAATAAGAAATCTGGTGAAAAGTAACGCGCAAAAGGTGTCAAAGGGGCTACGTTGAAAACCATCACATTTGATGATTATAAAAATTGTTTATTAAACTGTACGGATGTGATAAAGAATGAATGTCTTATTCGTAGTAAAAAGCATGAGGTTCATACAGTTATGCAAAGAAAATTGGCATTGAGTTGGCAAGATGACAAGAGAATTCTCATACCTAATAAAACTGATACTGTACCTTATGGATATTCACATTAATAAAAAAAAATGCATTTTTCATATTTTCTCCACACTTTATTCGAAAATAATTACAATTGAGTTTTGTTAATCCAACTATTATGAGATTCATCAAATCCCAACCATTTTACTAACACTTGATCACCACGTCTACGTATAACTTTCTCCACAAGATAAATATCAGAGTATTTGATTTTGGTTAGCTCTTCTTCGTAAAAACCACCCTCAATTGGTTTATCCTGATAGTCGATGAGTTTATAAGTGACGGGATCTGTATTCTGCACTGTTTTTATTGTAAAAATTTCCGTTGTCCAGTTTGGTGGGTAACCCTTCTCAAAAATATGTTTAAATTTGCTAATTCGAACTTTATCACCGACTTTGAATTTTCTATGGTGGTTCTGATTAATTTCAAAACGTCTGTAAACTGTACGCAATAAATGTTTCTTATTTGCAGCGGTTACATCTCTTGGTTTCATTCGAGTTTTCCTATGTTTGGTATCATTATATTTGAATACAAGATCATCAATTATATCAGTCCACTTATATGATCCTCGTAGACTGAATTTTTTCCACATGTTGGTTTTAATTGTACGATTGAAACCTTCACAGATGGAAGCTTTCATAGTACTGAATGTTGAATACAGTGAAATATTATGATCATGCATAAGGGCTTGAAATTCACGGTTGTAGAATTCCTTTCCCTGGTCTACATGTAACTTTTGTGGTACACGTCCTTCCTTCAGCACTGATCGCATGGCTGCAGCCACATTCGTATCACTCTTCGTCTTCACTGGACGTACCCAAGCATACTTGGAAAAATTATCTATGACAGTTAGTAGAAATTTGAAGCTCTTATTATCACGTGAATATGCAGATATGTCTACAAAATCTGCTTGCCATGTTTCATCTACTTCTCGCATTATCACATGTCGTCGTTGATAATGTCTCCGAGCAGGTCTATGAAGCTCTTCAATTATTTCTGTCTTGGAATAATCCATTTTGTGTTGTGTTAACGTTGGTTACAATGAGTGATAGACATTCTTCAACTCTTCAATCGGCACTTGATCTGGGAACTTAAATCATTATTGATTGCTCATGATATGAGGACTCTCTTTCCCTAATGTTGTCACTCTACGTCTCAACTTTTCAATCATTTTTAAATGTTTATTAATGATCTCTTGTAATCTGTGAACTTCTCGTTTCATCATCCCCGCAGAAACAGCATCCTCTTCATCTATGCTATCAGCGATATGACACAATCTCTTACCATTCATGTCATATTGACCATCAGCAGAGATTTTAAAGCCTTCACCTGGTGGTCCTCGAACTCCAGTACCTCCGGCTCTTCCTTGTGCTAACTGATGACCGAATATGTCAACGCTCATGATAGAACTGAATTTGATACCTCAACCGACCACTCTAATATATGATTTGTGCTTCCCGGAATTCTTCAATAATGGAAAGAATTTCATTGGAGTGACTTGCATTACCAGCCGCCTGAGATCCATAAAGTAATCGAAGTCTATCAACCAACTCATTGGGCTCATCCCAATAGACATAGTTCAATTTTCGATTACTCCCCTCTGCAATCATGTACTTAGGCAGACCTGTACCTTCTATTCGTCTCGGTGATTGAGTAATATTAACGATGATAGAATTGTATTTCTCACTCTTCTTATCTTCACGAATATCATTTTGCGCACGATAATGTTTCCGATTTGCGTTGGTTTCAGTCACGATCTTACTATAGTTATCCATATCAGCTGATTTAACGAGATCATAATTGGATATCTTCTTAAACAACAGCTCAGTTAAGCCATGTGTTTGTTTGAATTCTAATCCTTTGATGTAGATCGACTCATCATTATATTCGAAGTTTGAATCACCAATTTTCAAAACTCCTCTGCTTATGCGCACACCATATGATGTATCCAAAATGTTTTCACCTTTACCAGTTTCTAATAATTATATGTATCGCTGTATTGCATGGAGGATTGAGGATGGTTTCATTGAGGAATCTAGATCTCGAGGGGTTACTGCAAACTTCACTGGAGAATACAGTTTTTTTTGACATATTTTTTTTCCTCTCAATCTAGGAGTATCTGATCCAACTGGAGCCAGAAGGACCAGAAGTGTCCACCTCTTCATCATCTATAGTCTCGCTAACCTCATCTTGTCTTTCTTCCTCCTTTATATTGGGTGAATCAGCTTCTTCCCTTTTCACGTCGACCGGCTCAGTTTTCATCGATTGTTTTACCAACTGTTGGAGAGGTGTGGTTACAGACCGAAAAGTCTCATTTATTGTTTGCTCCACTGTATCTCATCCAGTTCTAATTTGTCTATGCTTTCTCCGAATTGCGTCACTTGCTTTAACAATCTGATGTAAGACGTGTCCTTTTTTATTGAATTTAGCGCTCTGCATGTTGATACAAGTGGGTTCCAACTCTTACTGGATTGAATCTCATCTAGTACTATGTATTTAAAACAACGAAACTGTCAAATCCTCTCCTATAACGGCCTGCATTCATTTCACTGTCTTTATCTATCACCAATGTACTATATTTATTTTCACTCCAGCAGGATGAGCACAGGTCCTTGAACTGTTTGAATGGCATATCAGTGTTTACATGATCATTGTAGATATGCTTCAGATTGAGTTCATCTTGACGGAAGAGTACTATCAAATTGGTATTATCACGCACGAGATGCTTCGGAATGCGAGAATATGTCTGACATAAATAAAAACAATCCACATTGCTGTGACGACCCATGCAAAAAAAATCTCGCATATTGTCCTGTTTTTCACAAGCCACATAATGGAAAATCATAAGAGAATTCGGTCGTGCTTCTTCTGGTGCAATTACTTCTTCATGATCATGACAAGGAAAATAGCTCACAGCTGGCACAATTGTTAATAAGTTCTTCAGAAAGTTATATTTCGATTGACTAAGAGATTTTGAGTAGACATAAATGTTCTCAAATCTCAAACCATTGGGATGAGTAATCAAGGTAAGAAGAATGTTAGTTTTACCACAATTGGACGGTCCACAAATTATTGCACGTACAGTACTCGGTGGAAGCGGTCCATGACGTTTTTCAACGTTAGTTTTTATCTGTGCGTACTCATCAAAATTGATTATGGGCATCTTGGCACTTTGTTGTTTGTACTTCACTGTGCTCTCCATATTATGACAAGATGATATTGGTGACTGATCCCTGAATGTATAAATATACTGCATTTATAGTCTTCTCAACTCACTTGTTATTAGACCATGAGAGAGATCGAACGTGCGCGGAGTGGTAAAGGTTTAGTGAATCATCTCATTAATAATCTTCCAGTAGACCTACATATTCCTGGTGCATATCAGTACTGTGGACCTGGGATAAAATTGCAAGAACGTTTGAAACGTGGTGCACCCGGCATCAATCCATTGGACGCTGCCTGCAAAGAGTACGATATAGCATATTCAAGAAAGCGCGAGAATCTTGAGAAAAGACACGAGGCGGATAAGGTATTGGCAGAGAAGGCTTGGACGCGTGTTCTCGCTAGAGACGCTGGGCTCCTGGAGAAAGCAGCCGCTTGGAGTGTTGCTAATATCATGAAGACCAAGACAAAGTTTGGTATGGGTGTAGGACGAAAGGCAACAACCAAGACAAAAAAGACAAAAAAGACGAAGCATGGAGGATCCCATCTGCGACGAAAGAGAAAGGGAAGCAAAAAGAAGAAATCTGGTGGCGCGCTTGTCCTCAAGAAGAAGAAGAAGACAAAAGTGAATAAATTCAAGTGAATAAAACTCAAGTTACAACCCAATCATAACACTTTATGTACTGAAATTGAATGTAACCACACTGTGAATTTCATACCACAAGACTCGATTGGCCGGCTTTTAGGCTTCACACCACTAATTCTCCATGGTAATGTGAGATATTCATCTGATCTTCCAGTTGCCATTCTCAAGGTCAATTCTTTGCGAGTTGAGTGCAACATTACCACGGGAGCATATATAAATGAAAAAAAAGTGCACCGGGATTTAAGATTGTGGAGGTACCAACACATGTCATTTACATGCCAATCACAGCGCATGCTATAGATCACCTCCAAATAAAAATTGTTGATCAAGACGGAGAGTTTGTGAATTTTCGTAGTGAGATTATAACTATAAGACTTCACATCAAAATTTAATATGGGTATTGTCTTCAAGACGGTTAGTGTACGTGGTAGTGGTGGTGGAGGGCATAAAACTCAACCGAAATGCCTAAGAAGAGTCAGTCATCAGCCTATCATCAAGGATTTAACACCTCAAAACATTCAGTTCCTGAGGAGTCGAGGTCTGAAACCTCGAGCAGTGACAGCAGTAGACAGAGCAGAATAAAATATTGCTGTATTGCAATTGTTTACATATTTTCAACACCACGATGGCGGAAATCCTAACAATACAGAAGCCAATTGTCTTCGATGAGTCTATTGCGCATTATGAAATCCATGCACACCAGCCTTTCGGTTCAGCCACATTCAATAATAATGATGAGATTCGTATCGCCGTACAACATCAGGATTTGTGCTTACTTCCCAGTAAGAGTTCTTTACACATATATGGTAAAATAACAAAAGTGGATGGAAATACTCCAGTTACGAATGCAAATTTAGTCAATGCTGCAATTTGTCATTTATTTGAGGACATACGTTATGAATTGAATGCTGTAGAAATTGATCGCAGCAAAAATGTGGGTCTCACAACACTTATGTAGAATTACATTTCGCAAAGTCCTAATCACGCATCTCTGTTGGAAAATGCTTGTTGGCTGCCTCAAAATAATGATAACGTAAAATTGATGAATACGGCTGGTTATTTTGACATATCTATACCTCTGAATTTACTACTGGGTTTTGCGGAGGATTATCGAAAAATCATCATCAATGCTAAACATGAGTTGATACTCATACGAATGAATATGGATACAAATGCCATCATCCAAAATGCCCCAGCAGCAGGAGAATCGCCAGAAGGAGTCAAAATTATGTTACAAAGGATTGAGTGGATGATACCATACATCCGAGTGGGTGATCAACGTAAAATTCAGTTATTGAACTATATTGCTAAGGACGGACCCACTCAGATGAGCTTTCGCACATGGGAATTATATGAATATCCAATGCTACCTGCCACATCGAAACATGTTTGGGTTGTAAAAACCTCTACTCAGATGCCCCTTGCTTACCTACTTGACAAAAAGATTTGGATCTGAACAAAAGTCAGATGTGTTGACATTTCAGTAACATCTTTGAGAATTTGTTAATAAACTTGCAATTATTTCTTAGATATTACCTAGCCACATGAGGCGCAAGTAAAGGAAATATTATTAATGAAAAGTCGAAGTCGATAAAGAAAAAGTCGAAGTTTCTTGTGTATACCAAAAAACTTGAGAAGTTTTTTTTAATTCACTTGAAAACTCAAGAACTTTTTTGGACTCTTTGAAAAACTTGAAAATTCGCTCGAATTTTCTTGAATTTTCTAGAAGACTCGATAAATTTCTCGATTTTTCTGTCACTGACATGCAGTTAAAAATACTTAATAAACATACCTTTTGGGCCCCGATTTGCGTCTCTTTGTTGATAAACGCAGTCTTCCTTCCTCGTTCGGGTTATTTTCCCTTTTTTCCCATTTTGCACTCCTGATGAATTCAACAAATCACTGACGATTGATGAAGGGAGGAATTAATGATAATTTACCCGTTAATTCCTCTGAATAATCAACAAACACTGAGAAAAAAAATAGTCCACTACTTCTTGTTAGCACGTGAACTTAGGCGCGAAATCCATGATGGCGGATTCGTCCAGCAGGACCGTACGCCTAACACTCAGTTTTCATTTAGTGTTTAGTCCGGTCGATAATCGCATGTGGTTCATGAAAATTTCAAGAAGACCACCCATTGCCCTCCCGAAACCAGTGGGGCACGAGTGCCATTGTGACATAGAGTGTCAACTTTGAAGGTAAGTACGATTACGATTATTTTATATTCTTTTTTGCACGGAAAAATATAGTTATTGCGGGGAATTTTATAAATAAACGTGTTTGATGTGGGAATTATTCAAGAACAGGTTGAACTGATGTGAGAATTCGTCCCTCAAGATTCCCTACATGCAGACGAACTCAAATGTAGGTATTATTGGGCCCTATCCATAATCATTGATTAAAATTCAATTCATTGATTGATTCTTCTTATTTTTGAATTTTTTCAAAAATTTGTTTTTTTACGATAACTAAAAAATAAACGTTCGGAATGAATTAAATGACGGCTGAAAAAATTTGTTTCCATGTGCCCTTGACCGAGTTCGAACATGAAGGTGATAGCAATAATCGTTATTCCAATTTTTTGGAAAATTCGTTTTTTTTTTTTCAAATTTCATCGATGTCTTTGTAGACTAGGCTTCAAATGGATTCAATAATAGATTAAAATGTTCGTTTGGATGCCAGCAAGTCTAAGTTGAAAGGTTGTTAGGGATATCTCCCTGGGTTCTGTTTTGTATGGAGATAAATCTCCCTACAGTGGGACGGTAATAGAATCCGGCGGAGTAATTAATAGAGAAAGAGGTTTATTCAATTAGGCTAACTCATAATTATCCAGATGGAATAAATATGAGGATTTTACAGTTGAATTACAAGTTTAGTATTGAGTTTAACTCACGATGACGACTGAACTCCCGAATATCGGTGAGTTCACATTATATAACAATTAAGCATGTCATGTTATGACACTGGTCAGCAGTGTTATGCACGACATGCTGATTCAGTAAAATAATGAGTGAAGCAAGTTGTATTCAACTTCTTCACTTTTATTAAATACATTATTACTTAAGATTACAACATCATTCTGGGGCATAACATTCCGCCTCCCTAAGGAAGAAAATTCTTATCATGAGGAATTTTCTCCTCGAACAACAATTTACATTTTGTTCAGACATTACAATTAAATTACAATTAAATAGAAAATTCGTATCGTTAGAAATTTTCTCCCCCAACCACCACTTTACATTCTGTTGAGATATTATAAGTAAATTACCATTAAATAGAAAATTCTCATCATTAGAAATTTTCCCTTTCAACAACAATTTCACCTTTGAACAACAATTTCACATTTTGTTGAGATATTACAATTAAATACAATATTTCCCACGAAATAATTCTCTGTCGAAAGACGAACATGCTAATTAAATGTAACATTTTATTCTCATCATATTAACTTAACATATTCCGTACGAATTTTAGTGTAACTACTTTTTGAACTTCAACTCCTAAAAATTTATCTTTTCTCAGAAAGATTACGCTGTCTACTCTGGATGTCAGTTCCATACAAATTTTAGTTTCTTGACCTCTTCTAAAAATTGAAATTCTTTTATTCAATTGAATTGTGTAAGATTCCTGAAATATACTTTTGATCGTTCGAGAGCTCAATTCTCTAGAAAAATCGAAAGGAAAATTCTTGAACTCGGAAATGAATTGATTTACGATTAGCATTTCCGATTTTATCATCCTGAAAAGCTCAATATTACTACAAAAATTATATTCCTCAATATATAGTTGCATCTTCTAACAAACTCTACTTCCAATTGTGTTTGATGAATATTATTCTGCTTCATATACCTGAAGATGGCTGGAACGCACGCACGATTCCTTCGCCGCACTTGATACTGCTGGTTGAACGTTTGCTCAGCCGAATGAATGACTGAATATTCGTTCACTACTTCCTCACAGAATTCCATGAATTTCTGTACACACACCATCTTAAGTATTAATCTTAAGACCAGAGTTTTGAGGGTGAAGGAGGGGTCCTGGAGTTTTCGGGACTCGAGGCTATAACATCTGGAAGGTTGTCTGGACCGACTGAAAGAATTTTTTAACGACCTAGGTTGCAATGTCGACACAGTGTAAAGATTCGTCTCCTGATATTTCCTCAGGATTTGCTGAATTTTTAGCTGCCAATTGGTCGTAGATCTTCGGTAGCAGTTCTCCGTTGCTATCTGCAATACTTTCATGATCCGGTGCGACTGCTGGAGCATTTCTTCGACTTGGGTCATTTCTCTTCTGATTCTCTCGAAATGTCACGCCTTCCCTCCCTTTTTTGAAGGAAAATCATAATACTTCGAAAGAATATTTCTGGATTTTCTCCGTTCTTCATGCGTTGGTTTTTCCGCAGTTTTATTGAATATTTCTGTGGATCATGTTCACTCGTACTTTGATACTGCTGATGAAGCTCTATGATATCCGACAGTTTTCTTCGCCACTGCTTTTCGTCATTCGAAATTTTGACTTCGCCGGAAACGGTGGTTTCGGGAAAAATAATTTCAGTGACGATGCCCACTGTAATGAGAAAGTGTTCTCTTTGTGGAGATCTCTCTCGGTGTACTCGTAGGCGGTCAAAACTTCTCAAGTCGCACGAGTCGGCACCGAAAAAGTGTCTGCGCAGGCGATTGCGACGGTCGAAAGCATCTTCCTTAACCTCCTCAACATCCGAAGTTCTCCATGGACGACAACTAGTCCGTGTGTTACCGTCAGGATCGAGATCTTCGCCTAGGTTTTCTGGATCTCTATCTCCTATGGTGGTCATACACTGTTGTCCACACTGCTTCAGAGATGATTACCTCTCCATGAACTGCAGCTCGGTGTTTTCAGTAAGTTCCCTTTCCGTAGGATTTTTCAATTCAGTTCTTGTTTCAGGCGATCTCCATTCATCCTGTTTGATTGTTTCTCCTAGACCTACAATCACTGGGAGTATGGGAACGAGATCCCGGAACACATTTTCCCAATGTGGCTGGAGCTTCTGCAGTTGCTTTTGATGAGCCCCTCTCGTAGACCTTGTCACGTGCCGCTGGAGCCTTTGGACCAGAGATGTTTCCTTTACAAACGGCTCGTTTGGGACGCTCCCGGTTATTTTATCGTTGATAATTCCTAGTAAATTACCTTGATCAATGTTAACTTCTATATGTATTTTCATAACCGGAAATAAATAGAGTCTCCCTCTTGATAGCTCACGTTCTGTTACTCTGACCATCCCTTTGTCCTTAGAATAAGGGTATTTCAGGGTTCGTGAGTGTGCTTCTTGGAACAGGAGTCCATAACTTTGCAGTTGGTCGTCTCGAAATTCCGATTTTTTAATTCGTATTATTTTAATCGTTGATTCTTCCTCGCCCCATTCGTCTCCAGCATAGGATCCGTCAACGTGAACGGCGAAGAATGCACGCGTCAGCGTTCTTGATGCGGCACCACGTCCGGCATCGGCACGCAGTTTGGTACTCGACTGTGAGTGTAATCTGATACCCGTCTCATATAGTCTGTCTCTTCGACTTATTATTTGAAAAAATATTTCAATTGTTGAGGTGCTACCAGCTACCTCCTTGGTCTTTATTGTCGCCTGATACCAGTCGACGGTTTTACCCCGTTCTCCGTTGAATTGTCAGGGGTTTTGAGGGTTTGTTGATCTCACAATTAGCATCACAGTTTCCGTAGTGATACTTGGCACCTTCTTGTTCAACCCGCTGATTTTTATTGGCAATGCATTGCTGCAATACGACTGACTATCTATCAGATGATNCCACTGATTTTTATTGGCAATGCATTGCTGCAATACGACTAACTATCTATCAGATGATCCGTGTCGGCAGCTCAACCGGGTTCGCCCTGCCGTTCCAGCGTCCCCTTGCTCCGCCCGGATCCCTTGCTCTTTCCCAGCTGCCAATTGCTGATTATTGTATTCTGGGTTACCACAACGGCCTCGATGACTATTTCTTTACTCGATTGATTCTTGTGTGGCACCGAAACCAATCTATTCATGTCCAATAGAGTTCCATATTACCACCCCAGCGTCCTCAACCCGTGACCTTCAGGTGATATAGTGTGTCTCCCCTGCCATACGAGAATTCCTATTAGATATATTTCCTCTGAAGTATTCTTTGGGTCAGGTCGAATCGAATTCCAATGGTCCCTGTTCGAACAGAGAAGATGATCAACTCCACGACTCCCTTTTTCCATAGATAGAGCCGCGAATTGTCGTCTTAAATCTTCTCGGATCAGAGTTCGCGTCCTCCGATTGACCCCATGATAATTCTGCGATGTAATCAAATGATGATTTATAGACCAAAGTTCTGTTCTCTTGAAGGATTTCGGGATCGGTACATTGGGTTTACTCAGATCTTCATTTACGTTCATTTCGTTGATTATCTTCTTCCGGCTTCTCCGTCCATCGTCACCGAAGAATTTAATCGTCAGCAACTTTGATTCGAACGAGTTGTCATAGNCGGTACATTGGGTTTACTCAGATCTTCATTTACGTTCATTTCGTTGATTATCTTCTTCCGGCTTCTCCGTCCATCGTCACCGAAGAATTTAATCGTCAGCAACTTTGATTCGAACGAATTGTCATAGCTGAATATTTTACTCGTCGATTTCCCCATTGCACTCTCTTTTCGACGCTCTCCGTCAACTCGAGCGTCGAGGAATACATTCGTCAGCGTCCTTGGCGCAGTGCGTCGCCCGAAGTTTGCTCGCTGATGGTGTAATTCGATGGTCGCATCAAACCATTTTTTCACTTGAGATTTTATTCCAATTATTTCCACCACAGTATCAGTGTCACAAATTACCTCTTTAGGTTTCATTGTCTTCCGATACCAAGCGATAATATTCCTTCGTTTTTGGTGTAAATTGACAGGAGTTTGGGGGTTCTTCAACCCTAAAAATCTCATGACTGCTTTTGTGAAGATCACTGACATTGAATTCTCCATTACCCTTGGAGCTGAATAATTTCCTATCTTCTTCCGGTAATCGGTTGTTGCTGGTTGATCTGCAGACGACTGACTCTCGTTTAGGTAATTTCCCCAAGTTTCGAGAATTTCATCCCGGAAATCCGATAACAACTTGTTGCTCATACGAGCCTTCTGTTTGTGTCTGGGATGCGCAGCATAATTTCCTTTGAGAAGACTTTCCGACGTCACTGATGACCTCCGAATATCCATAATTTTGGATAAAAGATTCTCAGTATCAACTCGGAGTAATGCGCATGAATTATTCGTCAGGAAATTGCAATTCCCAACGTCTTCAAAAAGTCTTTGTTTGCGCTATGATGAAGATGACTCGACATTTGTACTGGGAACCGATATGTTGACCATGGTCAAGAAGATGACGTCAGTCAGTGGAATGACCTCTGCTCGAGTCTCGGTCTTCAAACGTACACCTGCGACGATTTCCACATTGTGCTGAATCTTCAGTCTGATTTCGTTGCGACTTTTTGTTTGCAAACTTATTACACCTGTGATATAGCTCGTAGAAACCAACTCGTCCTCATGCTGCTCCGATACTCTCAGATTCTTTATTGCACTTGCCCTTTTGATTTTAGGCCCTTGTGCCCCTTTCAAAGATTCGTGAGAGATCATTATGTAGCCACTCATCGTGCGATGACNGCTGCGACGATTTCCACATTGTGCTGAATCTGCAGTCTGATTTCGTTGCGACTTCTTGTTTGCAAACTTATTACACCTGTGATATTCCTCGTAGAAACCAACTCGTCCTCATGCTGCCCCGATACTCTCAGATTCTTTATTGCACTTGCCCTTTTGATTTTAGGACCTTGTGCCCCTTTCAAAGATTCATGAGAAATCATTATGTAGCCACTCATCGTGCGATGACGTTCCCTTAATTTCCTCAGTCGAAGGGTCACCTCCATCGGTATCGTGTTGACGTCATAATTTTTTTGAATTTTCCCCGTGAACCATTTACGCTTAAGGGAAGTCTTCCGGAATTTGTTGGACAGCTTCCTTCGCAGATGAAGAGTAAAGAATTCCCTCTTGTGAGAAATTACAGTCACAATCGAAACATTATTGACTGGACAGTTTCAGTGTTGGCTCCTTGAACTCAATCTTGAATAATGTGCCCATACTACAGACATTGAAACGGCAATGTTTTCCATCCCTCTGAGAATCTTTCTCGTTCAAACGACGATTCTCAGAATCCATACCTCCTATGCCTGCCTGAGGATCTTTCTCGTTCAAACGAAGACTCCCAGGACCTGCACTTTGTTGGTCTGTTCGGGACAAATATTCCTCCAATCGTTCAGGGGTATTCTTATCTATTGCCAAAGTGGCCCAGATGATAATACGCATTATTACGTTCCTTTGAAATTCCCACACCCCCGGGGAATTCCCGGAAGAAGAATAATAGAATTTCTTTTTTTGAAGAGTCCCAAAGATTTTATCCAGCGTGAAAGTAAATTCACACTCAGCCTCTTCTTCCGATGAGTTCCGGAAAATCTAGGAATCGGGTTTTTCCCTTGAGTGATCTCGCTTCCTCTCGAATGGAGTGATTATTCCGGAAGGATTTGGTAATGAGAATGAGCCTCCGATGATCCCCTCATTCCTCTTCAGCTTCCGTAACTCCACTCTTCTTGGGTCTCTCCTGACAACAAACAACAAGACTATCCCCGAACGTTTAGCCAATTTCTCCAATTTCTTACTGAACGGTAGATGCACCAGATGCTCAGACGCTACCATCCCTGCGTTATCAGAATGATCGCTATTTTTGCCGAGAAAACTCATGTCTCTCGTCAGCATCTGACAATGCTGTCCTAAGCCTGATAATCCATTGGAAATACGGTTTTTCTCCACCCTCGACCATTCCCTTTTCAGCATCTCTCCTCCCCTCCGAGGAAGAAAAATCCGTTTTTCTGATGGGACTTCTCGGAACGTGGAACCGCGTTGACTCATTCGAAGAACGTCTGCCTGCTCATCCACCTCAACAGATGACTCTTCATGGAAATGTGCAATTTTTTCCCCCACGTAACCAGGGTGATTGCAAATTGTAATGGTCTCAGTATCGGAAGCATTTGCTTGTCTTAAGTTTTCCCCCTCCGCTTCTGGAGTGTGTGCTAGTTGACTAATCTGAATCACTGCATTGCTGACCCTTGGTTCAGACCAATTCCGCTTATTGTTAATGGCCTTCAATCCAAAAAACCTCAGTATGGAGCCATTTATTGAAATAGCCCTCCCTGGAATGATTCTCACATTCAGGTCCTTTGATTCCAAGAAATCTTGACCCAAAATACCTCCTGAGCACGGAAAGTTATCGGGAACTACGTGGAAAATGTGTCCCAATTCCTCCTGCTTAAAGCGGAAATATATGATTACTTTCCCAAGTGTCGGAATCTCTTGGTCAGCAATTCCTCGCAGCAGATTGACATCTTCAATCAGCGGAAATTTTTTACGTAATTTCCCCTTTTTAATTAAAGAAACAACCGCACCCGAGTCCATCAAGAAAGCCGTGCGATTCCTGAGCATTGATGCTTCCAGAACAATGTGACTTCTATGATTCTCCGGCCTGGCTGGTCTTATTACTCGTTTCGCCCTCTGCGTACAATCCGAATGTCTCAGGATGCTGCTTGAATCACTTTCAATCTGGTATGTCATAACCCTATTGACATTTCTGCAACGTGAATTCACCTTCCTAAGTTTTCCATTTTTATTCTCCTCCTTCTGTTTGGAATAACCTCTGTTCTTCATTTTAGCCTTGTTCCCATTCGGAGTGGCCTCAATTTCTGCTGAATCAGAAATTCCGAGTCGTCTCTTCAGTTGACGGCAACCACATGCATTGTGACCCACACGTCTGCAATATTTGCACTTTTCCTGATTTTGACTCTTGATGAAATGTGGAGAATTCGAACGAATTACATTGCCGTTCGTAATTTCCAATGAGAGCCCGCACTCTGCAGCTGTGTGTCCCTCCTCTGCACAATTGAAACAAATATTCAATTTTGTTTTACCCTGTTGCCGGTACGTTTGCGTTACTATCGCCCTATCTTTGGGGCTTTCCCTTTCCCTTGAAAGATCTGGAAGATCAGCCGCCGCCCAGGCGTGGTCCTCAATTCCCGCCTGCCTCATCGGGCCTTCGTTTTCTGGAATTCCTACATTCGACGACACGTATTGCCCCGTGTCCCACTTCGAAATTTCCGCTGAGCTAAGCAGCATTTCCACCTCGAGTTCTGCTGCTAGCGTGCAACCCTTGTGAAACTCCAATTCAATGTTCACCATTTCCATCAGGCGTTGAATTGGTCGTTGTAACCCCTCGACACGATCTGCGAATGCGCTGACATCTTCACCCGAGCCCTGCCGTAGGCTGCAAAATTCCAGATTTAACTTCTCCAAGATTTCTGCTCTGGCATCTGTCACTTTTGTACTCCCATACTCAAGCCCCGCCATAGTTGTATCTTTTCCGTTGCTTGGTACCAAAGGGGCTGTACCTTCCCTAGCGTCGGCAAAATCCTCTTTTCCGCAGTCAACTGCACGGATGACAACTGTCGCAGCCTCCATGGCCACATTCGATGTTCCGCCCGCTGACAACGAACCTGGTACGTCTACCAGNATTTCTGCTCTGGCATCTGTCACTTTTGTACTCCCATACTCAAGCCCCGCCATAGTTGTATCTTTTCCGTTGCTTGGTACCAAAGGGGCTGTACCTTCCCTAGCGTCGGCAAAATCCTCTTTTCCGCAGTCAACTGCACGGATGACAACTGTCGCAGCCTCCATGGCCACATTCGATGTTCCGCCCGCTGACAACGAACCTGGTACGTCTACCAGTGCTGGTGCCTCGACCAGTTGCTGCGTTACGCCTGGCACGCCGGCCAGGGCTTCCTCAATAATCGACACACTTGCTAGTGTCCTTGGGCCCATGTCAACAAATTTTATCTCTCGACGAGATACACTGTGAACTCCTTTGGCAATAGACATACCCTCCAGAGTCTCACCTAGTCGTACTATGTCCACAGTACTTCCCAAGATCTGAGAGACCGTAGAATGCAGTGGAAATCTTCCGGATTTATTCCCACTCTGACGACAAAAATTCCTGGCAGCGATAAATTCTCCTTGAATTCGCAAAGCCATCATTATTTCCGTAGCAAGTCACAGAAATAATCCACAATGAAGCTGAATAATCAGTGAATTTATTGAATACTTCAGCTGCTTCAGATTCTCCTCCNACAAATTTTATCTCTCGACGAGATACACTGTGAACTCCTTTGGCAATAGACATACCCTCCAGAGTCTCACCTAGTCGTACTATGTCCACAGTACTTCCCAAGATCTGAGAGACCGTAGAATGCAGTGGAAATCTTCCGGATTTATTCCCACTCTGACGACAAAAATTCCTGGCAGCGATAAATTCTCCTTGAATTCGCAAAGCCATCATTATTTCCGTAACAAGTCACAGAAATAATTCACAATGAAGCTGAATAATCAGTGAATTTATTGAATACTTCAGCTGCTTCAGATTCTCCTCCCCCTTTTGAAGAGAACCAAATCTGACTTTTTAAAGCTGAGGACAAAGTCAGACTTTGTACTATTCAGTTGAATAGGTTTCTGGATCCAAAACGTCCCTCCGTACGATTGGAATCCTTTTCTGCCAGTCTAACCTAGGAATTGAGCTTCCTGAATCAAAAATGTCTCTCCATACGTTGTACTATTCAGTTGAATAGGTTTCTGGATCCAAAACGTCCCTCCGTACGATTGGAATCCTTTTCTGCCAGTCTAACCTAGGAATTGAGCTTCCTGAATCAAAAATGTCTCTCCATACGTTGTACTATTCAGTTGAATAGGTTTCTGGATCCAAAACGTCCCTCCGTACGATTGGAATCCTTTTCTGCCAGTCTAACCTAGGAATTGAGCTTCCTGAATCAAAAATGTCTCTCCATACGTTGTACTATTCAGTTGAATAGGTTTCTGGATCCAAAACGTCCCTCCGTACGATTGGAATCCTTTTCTGCCAGTCTAACCTAGGAATTGAGCTTCCTGAATCAAAAATGTCTCTCCATACGTTGTACTATTCAGTTGAATAGGTTTCTGGATCCAAAACGTCCCTCCGTACGATTGGAATCCCCTTCTGCCAGTCTAACCTAGGAATTGAGCTTCCTGAATCCAAAACGTCTCTCCGTACGTTGAAGATCCTCGTCTGCTAGTCTCTCCTAGGATAGTCTCTCGCTCCCTCGAAAAAAAAAATGATTTCTCGAAGGATGATGATGTACCTCTAATTCTCCAATGTCCCCCGAATTATTCTTGTACCCTCCTGTAGTCGTCGGCAAGAGTTGATCAGGCCCTGCCTTCGAAGACACCGCTGCCACCAAATATGTTAGGGATATCTCCCTGGGTTCTGTTTTGTATGGAGATAAATCTCCCTACAGTGGGACGGTAATAGAATCCGGCGGAGTAATTAATAGAGAAAGAGGTTTATTCAATTAGGCTAACTCATAATTATCCAGATGGAATAAATATGAGGATTTTATAGTTGAATTACAAGTTTAGTATTGAGTTTAACTCACGATGACGACTGAACTCCCGAATATCGGTGAGTTCACCTTATATAACAATTAAGCATGTCATGTTATGACACTGGTCAGGAGTGTTACGCATGACATGCTGATTCAGTAAAATAATGAGTGAAGCAAGTTGTATTCAACTTCTTCACTTTTATTAAATACATTATTACTTAAGATTACAACATCATTCTGGGGCATAACAAGGTGGTTATGTTAACTGCCTTCATTAATTTGATTTTTATGATGATATTGGGAAATTTTGAAGTTTTCATTCCTAAACCTAGCTTATAGAAAAAATGAACCTGTTGAAAAATATTAGAAATCAGGGTCAGTCCGCTGCGCCGGCTCTGAGTTGAAATGCGACCACTAAGAGTGGATTAAAGTGAGTGTAACCCATTACGATCCGAAATGAGAATTTCAGAACCAAAACTTATTTCCGCTTTAATAAAAATGAAAAATAAAAATTATAAAAAATAGGGAAAAATAATCATGGTAGAATTTACTCAAGTAGAAAATTCAACACAATGAATTGAGAAGAAAATTATGCAATCCAATAAAATGAAAAAAGTATGAATTACATACGATAGAGAAAATAATATATGAAGTGACCATTCAGAAGCATATTGCTAATTTATTAGCAAAGAAAGCTATACGATATCCGATACCAGAGCAATTCCCCACTTGTTATCATTCATCCCCATACCTTCCGTTGCAATTTTCGCACAAAAGTTCCAGAATTTATCAAACGAGAGTGCGTCTATTGCCAACAGTGGCGCTCTTTCCGTTCATGTACGATCCCTATTGAAGATAAAGTCCGTGAGAACCAAACGGTAGTTAAACGGCCATACTATAGTTAAGTCCGGAGCGCACAACGAGTTTGAAATCAGCTACATTGAAGATAATACAATTTATACATGATCATATCGAAAAGCATAGAATCAAATTTCGTGTTAAAACCAGTCATGTTTCTTTTTTTCCGGCATTCATCCGAGTTTCTCATTTTGATTGATGTTTAGAATTAATTTGTAAGATGAGTTTGTTGATTTGCCATTAAGCTCGAAGCGCACTCAATTGAATAACGCTATACCCTTCGTAAAAGAAAAAATTACCCTGACTTTTTCTGGGACGTAATTGTTTTTTCACTAAGTTGATGTGAGTAATTAGGTCTATGCAGCCAATCGCAAATAAAATTTGCTATCGTGGATTCATCGACCAAAACCGTTCATTTTTATTCTATTTTATTCAAAATTGTTATGATCGTATAAGCCATGTTTACTTCTACCAACATACCAACAATTCTTCATCCATCAAGAAAGAAAAATCATCAAGTAGATTTTCGTAAGTAATTTTTTCCTTCTGCAAACTGTTCAAGAGGATAAATTTGAGTGCCACAATGGGCGAAAGAACTTTAAGAGCCAATAATCAGAGAGTAAAATCATTTAATGATTTGAGCAATGATTGCCTGAAACGCATCTTGGAGTACTTACCGCGATTTAAAGAGAGAGCCAAACTTAGTAAAGGTTAGTATTCCATGGAAACCTGAATTTTTTACTGATAAAAAAAAACACGTGATAAAATAAACCGGGTGAAAATTTAATTTCGATTGGTTTATAGTGTGCAGAAGATGGTAGAAAGTCACCAAAGCTTGCTGAAACGACACGCGTGAGGTTCAAATTGAGGAAACAGTATTGTTTAAGACATCTAGAGAAGATTACTGTAAATGACCAGTTCGTGACCATAGCAACACCAGGGAATGCAAAGGTTAAGGGCGTTATAGGTCTTTGTGGTCCTTGGCTGTGCACATTGAGAGATTTTCGTGGTTATCGAAGAACGACGACGATTTCCATTGCCTCAAAGGTATGTAGACAATTAAAGGAGATCCACTTCAATGTCTTTAGCAAGGTTCACGACAAAGAACTCAGAGATTTATTGGTGGCCAACCAGGAAGTCTCTCAATTATTAGTTGAAGTTTATATCGATAATGCAGACACCTGGATCACTGGACTCAATGGCACATCCATTGAGAGATTGAGAATAATCATTATGAAGTTCGATGAAGTGCGAAATCTCTCGCGGCGTCAGAACTCGCAAAACCTGACAGGCGATTAATGCAATTATTGGGCGTTATTTAAGCTCTACCGCACAGAGTAAGACCTCAACATCAATAATTTATTATCAAAAAAAAAAACCCTGAGATGAGAAAACCTACGAAAATGATTCCCAACAATACGAGAATCCCATAACCAAAAATACTCGTGAAACTCACCAGCGAAACGATGTACTACTCCCCGCTTGTCGGCTCCTCGGCAAAGTCTCCACATACGAATCTCCGGGGCCCTCAAATGTCTCGTTTTACTGGTCGGTACTCTCCCGATTAACTACAATTGTCCTTTGATTCACACATAAAAAAAACTCCTAATAATGGTCGCAATGGCGAGAACTAACTGTGCTATACTCCCGTGTGCCACATGTGAGGAAGCTAATCGATACTGACGCTCGATGGGCCACGATGGTGGCTTGGCGCACGGAGATGAGACGTGGACAGAGCGCCACGTGCGCCTGGATGGCGCAACAATTACATAACGGTCGGTAACCTAGATTTCTACCTAACGAAATTCAAATTGAAATAACTCTATACAAAAATTACTTTACTACAACGATTGAAATGGATGTCAGAGTGGGTTATTAACTCAAGAAAAATTCCTATTCAACTATAATCTCTTCTCCGGAGTCGTATTCTCGGGATCACGGGGAAAATAAATTACGAAGGAAACGAACAAAACTTAATTACAAAAAAATGAAAACAATTAGAAAAATCGAACTCACACGACCTTGGCGATTCACGCGAGAGCAACGGTCGGAATTGGTCGCATGACCTTCCCACCTAACCCAAAAAACTAACCCATCCCAAACCCCAAAAATGCACTAATTGAGCGGTAGTATTCCAACTACTCCTACACAATCCCCGAAAATTCGAAAGGAAAGGAAAAATCCTTAAAAATGATCGCGCAGCTCGGTAATATCTCGGCCTAAGTCACGAAAATTCTATCGGCCCTATATAGTTAATTTTTTCCCTATCCAATTAACAAAACAGAAAGCGTGAAACGCAAGGTAAAGACAAAACGAATCCAAAAATACGAAAGAGGCGTCAGAACGCAAAACCGAAATTCTGATGAATCCAAAATGACTCGAAATCTCTAATTATTAACAAAACGAATTGACTCGAAACTATTGGCTCGACTGGGTCATTTTCTCTACGTACTTACCGGTACTGTTACCGGTACTTTTTCCGATGATCCCGCGGCGAGTGAAGTAATTTCCCCAGAATCCCTCACAGCGGTGAAGGAAATTAAATTATAAAAATCCAATCCAACCATATTAAACAATATTTTTTACGTATTATAGGGAGATAATTTGAAAATTGGTGTCTTCTCCATTATTTACGCAGGGTATGCGTATAGCTATAAAAAATAGAATTGAATTATCATTGAATCAAAATGAATAGGAGAGGAATAGGGGAGTGTTGGACAATATGGAAGCCATTAAAACTTTCTACATCTCTTGCTGGATCTCCGTAACAGATTTGTTAACTTCGTCGAGTGTTAATCTATCATTAATTAACTAGAAATCGAAATGAATGTCTGGGAATGTCACCTAAAGACGACAAAGAAAGGATGTGGTGAGAAGGCGGAAGTTTGCATAAATATATATTACCAACAAGGCAGTGGATTGGGAGTGTTGAGTATTGGAATTGAAGGATAAATTGGGTGAAATGAAGGAGTTTACATATCTGATTATAAACTATAAATTAAAGATCAATTTGTGCACAAGAAAATTTATTCAAACTCTTTGAGTGAAAACCACATTGAATATTATTGAAGATAGACGAAGTGCCCCAGATATAATCATAAGTCTGCTTTTTCACAGATTGCCGAAACACACTTGACAGAAATATTATAGAAAAACCTATTGCATTCGTTAGAAATTTCTATTGAATTCCTGTAGGACTTTTATTGACCATTCTATTAGTTTGGTGCTGATTTTTATTGAACAACTTCATTGCTTTTTTGCGCGTTTTCTTTTAATGACAATGTTAAATAGGAAATACTGTATAGGAAAATTGATAGATTTTCATTGTTATATAGAATCTAATCTACAGAAATATTTGCTATGTAAATTGTTCATCATAACTTTTTCAATTTTTTCACTTGAATTTCGTAATCAAAAATAAAGAAAAACAAATGCAAAAGCTCATGAACTTTATGCTGAAGATTTTCTATCAAACAGACCTCAAAAGAATCAATGATTCTATAATCTATAATCTATTTTCTATGCGGCCATTTTCTTTTTCTATAATCCATTTTCTATGGGGATATTTTCTACTGACAAAAACGTACAGAAAAGCAGTGGAATTGGTCAATAAAATCAGCAAAAATTTAATAGATTTTCCAATAAAAGTCCTATAAAAATTCAATAGAATTTTTTAGCGATTTTTTTGAGTTTTTCTATAATTTTGTTTGTGCATCAAAAACTGTGTTTTTTAAATCCATTTTCGATATTATTGAAAAAAAATTGAATATATAATAATAATCATTTGGGATCTTCAAATCGATTATTGATTGTTAACAAAGGATGGTTGAATGGTGGGGAGGTAATGGGGGCATTGTTTGGAAGAAACCTATCCACCATTATTTTTAGATCTTGTCCCGTCGCAATGAGCCGTCGATTGAGACCATCCACCGCTGCATGGAAAAGGCTGTTTTGGGTGGGGGTCCCATACAGAACGAGCTCCTGCAGAACTCTCGATATGCGCAACAACCTCTCCACATTCTCAGACTATCCTGGGGCAGTGACTCAATACTAAGGTCTCCAAATTGGTACATAGGTGCAACGATCCTGCTTGAATTCCTGGAGACTCACTAATTGCTAAGGACTTTAATTGCATCAGCTGGCTTAAAGTGACAAATATGTTGTCAGTAATGTGACGATTGGCTGAGCATAAAAACGATTCCAAATTTGAAATATTGACCATTTTTACTGAAAAATAGCTTTACATTGATATTTTAATCAATTTTTCTCACTTTCGTAGCTAATAGGGGGGGTTCTGGATATGAACTCTTGATTTTTGTCAATCTGCTCGAGTGAGGGGGAGGGGGGAGAGGATCTCATGTGAGATTTTTCCTAGCGTAACTCTTTTGACCCTGATGACCCGTATGAGCCTTATGACCCTTCCGACCCTTATTTTCTAAATCTGATTCGGAATTTCATTCCCAAATTATTTTATAAATCTGATTCTCAAATTTTATTGTTCAATTTTTCTTTTCAATTTTCATATTTTTTCATTTTCCAAATCAAATTTATATTTGAATTTCAAAAACAATAAGCTGGTAGTCCCGGTACAAGCGATAGTGATTTACTTCTTTGTTGATTGATCCTTTTTATAAATATTGTGAATCAACAGGGGATCGAACCCGAATCAGTCATGTGATGAGTAAGTATGCTACCGCTTACGCCAGGACTACCAGCTTATTAGTTTCAGAAATATTTTCGTTTATATGTATTGATCTGTTGGGGGAGTAAACGTCATACCGGATGAGGGGGAGTAAAAATCATACCTCCCTCATACTCATCCAGTATGAGGTGGGACTGGTGCCTCGGGGACTTCCGCTACGAATGTTGCTGGGAGAGCTCCAAAGGGTTCGAGTGGAGCTAAGGTTCACCAGGTGAGTTCTCAGGGTTCTAGCTCGCAATGTTCACTTTGTAAAGGAGAGCATTCACTGGTGGGATGCCCACAGTACTTGGGTCTATCCATCAATCAGAGGTTGGAAAGGTTGAAACGCTTGAAGCTATGTTTTAATTGTCTTGGGCATCATTTCAAGGAAAACTGTTCTTCCACGTGGAGCTGCCAGAAGTGTTCCAGCCGACATCATACTTACATCCATTTTAAAAAATCAAGGACTGTAGGAGGAGGTAACGGTGAGACTCCTCAGGTGAATCGGCATCTATCGGCTAATGCTCCTGAGTTCGATCCTGCCGCTAAGGCTCCTGGTGCTACATCTCATGCAGTCGCAACGGCGATTGTGAAGGTGAAATCTGGTGCTCGGGAGCTGATTGAGGGGCATGCACTGATCGACCCATGCTCTCAGGTAACATTGACATTGGAAAGGTTCGCGCAGAGACTTCGGCTTCCTCGTCGTTGTTTTTCTCGTTCTGTGACTAGAGTTGGTGGATCTGGTTCGGTCCCTTATAAGGGCATCCCCTGGCATGATTGTCATGGAGTTGCACTCTCGAGGAGGAAAGCTTGTGTGCCAGGCTGAGGCAATTGTGCTGGCTCACCTGACTGATTACGTGCCAGTCGCTGAACCTTTCGATCGATGGTCGATTCTGGATGGATTGCAGCTGGCAGACCCTAATTATAGCATTACGAGATTCATCGATATCATTCTAGGTGTCGATGTCTACTCTCAGATCATTCAACCCGGTCTGAGGAGGGAGTCGTTGGATCGACCAATTGTACAACAAACATTTTTTGGTTGGATCCTCTCAGGGAAGAATCAGACTGAGGGGGTTTCGGAGCAGCTGATGTCAAGTTTTCATATCTCAGCTGATGATGAACTGCATAATCTAATAAAAGGGTTCTGGATACAACAGGAGGAGTTCCTGGAAGTCCCTAACGAAACGGATTCCAGTGGCGCTGAATGTGAGGAGTATTTTCGTTCAACTTGGACGGGAGATGAGACTGTTAGATATGTTGTCAAGCTACCCTTCAAGTGTGCAGTTGGTTTGCTGGGAAACTCTCGTCATCTCGCCCTGAAGATGCTGCGTAGATTGGATGTGAGATTCGCTGGGAATCCTGGACTACGTGAGAAATATCAAGATTTCTTGAATGAATACGAAGAGTTGGGTCACATGTCTCGAGTGGATCCAGGAGGAGGTGAGTCTTCGGTGATTTATTATCTGCCGCATCATCCGCTAGTGAGGAAGACTAGTCTGATCACCAAGCTCAGGGTGGTCTTCAACGGCTCAGCCAAGTTTTCTTGGAGGTATTCACTGAACGATTTGCTCCATGAGGGCCCAAAGCTACAAGCAGAGATCTTCAACGTCATTACTCGGTGGCGAAAGCATCGTTTCGTGTACTCTGGGGATTGTTACCAAGATGTTTCGTCAAATTTTGGTGCATCCAGACCAAAATTTGACGAAAGTCTCTGATCGAGACTTTCAAAGAATCCTCTGGAGGAATGAGGACGGAGAGCTAGTTGAGTACTGTTACTTATTCATATACGTTTTTCTATAAATGATATTATCTTGAGCAAATTGAAAAGTTACGAACAATGGAATTAATCAAAAACATAAGAGACCATCGAAATGGGGTCCTCTACTTATTTCTAAATCGACAAATCAACTCACTCTAAATAATGAATCACCACATATATTTCAAGCAAGAGTCATATAAAAAACATTCTTAGATAAAAGACCGAAAAGGCTCTATACAGGGTGTTTCAGAAGTACATGTACATCTGAACACCCTAGGATCAGGGGGTGATTCTAAGCAGAAAAGTCCTCTTGCACTTTTTGATCAGACTCACCCCTAAAAAGTTATTGGCAATTAAGGGTGGGCCAATGGGGAGTGATTTTTAAGCGGGCGCACATCCATGTGATATGCAGCATATGTGTGTGTGCCCGCCCGAACATTCTACGAGACAAAAGAGCGCAACGATATTGCTCTCTCTCTCTCTCTCTCTCTCTCTCTCTCTCTCTCTCTCTCGCTCTCTCTCTCTCTTCGCTGAAATGACGAAGAGGGGAGAATGAATGGGGGAACGTAATTCCCCCTCCACACGCAATGGAAGGACGATCAACCGATCGTCTTTCCATTGGTTACAGCGTCGAGTGGCGCGGGGAACGCGCGTCTCGGTTGAAAATTCATCCCTCCCCCCCGAATTATAGCTAAGGAATGAAACTTGTGTCACTTATTGAGTATTAAATGCTCAATTCAGTGACACGAGTTTCATCCCTTGGCGCCTTTTGGGGACGGAGGGGCGAATTTTCGAAAGTGCGAAGAGATTGAAAAAAAAATTTTGTTTTCAATTCAAAAATTAATTCCTCCGACCCTAACTAGGAATAAGGGATGAAATTTGTGCTGTGTTGAGCATTTAATACTCAATGAGTGACACAAATTTCATCCTTTAGCGCCTAATAGG
>NW_021680628.1:64877-64941 GCF_001412515.2 Diachasma alloeum | reverse complement strand
ATTCCGCCCACCCTTACTGCGACTAAGGGATGAAATTTGTGCCAACGTGTTGAGCATTTAATAC
>NW_021680628.1:64449-64687 GCF_001412515.2 Diachasma alloeum | reverse complement strand
AAAACTGCGACGAAAGTCGCGGCGCTATGAAAAACTCAATGGTTTATCGGCGTAGTGACTCCCGACAACTCGCCGGCTAATTTAAAAATCGTATCTCTGCTCCTAATTAACATTAAGGAATAAAACCAATCCTGTTCGATGGAGAATTNACACAATGAGTGACATAATTTTCATCCCTTAGCACCTGCTAGGGAGGGAGGAGTAAATTTTTGAAAGAGCGAAGAGATTGAAAAAAAAA
>NW_021680628.1:63522-63813 GCF_001412515.2 Diachasma alloeum | reverse complement strand
TTTCTCGGCGCAGTGACTCCCGACAACTCGCCCGCTAATTCAAAAATCGTATCTTTTCTCCTAATTAATATTAAGTAATGAAACCACTGCTGTTCGATGGAGAATTAAATTCCCCATGCTTCAATCCCCGTTTCATTCCTTAATCTCTGTAATTAAAAAATAAAAACTACGACGAAAGTCGCGGCGCTATGAAAAACTCAATGGTTTCTCGACGCACAGCGCTTCCCCATTAATTTGCCCACTAATTAAAAAATCGTCTCTTTTCTCCTAATTAATATTGAGGAATGAAAC
>NW_021680628.1:57322-62018 GCF_001412515.2 Diachasma alloeum | reverse complement strand
GAGAGAGAGAGATCAGCGAAGAGAGAGAGAGCGAGAGAGAGAGAGAGAGAGAGAGAGAGAGCAATATCGAGGCGCTCTTTTGTCTCGTAGAATGTTGGGGCGGGCACACACACATATGCTGCATATCACATGGATGTGCGCCCGCTTAAAAATCACTCCCCATTGGCCCACCCTTAATTGCCAATAACTTTTTAGGGGTGAGTCTGATCAAAAAGTGCAAGAGGACTTTTCTGCTCAGAATCACCCCCTGATCCTAGGGTGTTCAGATGTACATGTACTTCTGAAACACCCTGTATAAATAAAAACAAAGAAACGAAAAGATAAAAAACCATTGACGAAGGACGGAACAGTATTTCTCACTCTGGCATTGCAGGCCAATGACTTTTAATACAATCGTTGCACAAAAAATAAACAAATAATTACTTAAATACAAAATGAAAATAATTCGGGACCATACAGGCGCCCACTTATCAATGATTAAAGAAAATTCAGCTTTGTGATGTTAGGGCAGGGTTAAAACGCGAGAACGAGTTACACACCCTCTCAGAAATGGCAAAATCTTGGAAATTTCCACGTATATATAGACAAGGTCTATCTAAAAATGATATAACTTTTATTGAAATGAATGAAAAAATTTATAAAAATGCTAAGAATCACGAAAAGGGATAGTGAACAAATTATCTCAGACGAAAAAAAAATTCACTCAGTAATTATCAAGTTCTATTTATAAATTGCCAAAGATGACGTCATCACAAGAAGACGAGTGCATACAAAACAAAGGTCAGAATGTCCCCTAACTACATTAATTAAAACAAATCCTTCATCCCCATAACCGGGAAACATATTAATTCCTCTGTTTCACTCACACGGCATACTAACGCATAAAAGAAAAAATTGAAAATTCATAAAAATTACATAAATTCGCATATTAGAAGAAATGAATACATGACAAATCACAAAATAATTTAAACTAAATATTCCACCAGACAATGGTCATAAAAATTATAAAAAGATGGANCTTTTTTATTAGAGAGATTCAGGGATGAAACGTAGGTTGTTGAGTGGAGAATTTAATTCTCCATCGAACAGCATTGGTTCCATTCCTTAATGTTGATTAGGAGCAGAGATACGATTTTTGNCAAATCACAAAATAATTTAAACTAAATATTCCACCAGACAATGGTCATAAAAATTATAAAAAGATGGAATTTGTTGATAACAATTAACAAAAATTTACAATAACAAAAATGAAAATTAGTCGAAATAAAAGGACACTAACTGTGGTAAACATCTACCGAAAATCTTTTCTTAATCTCCGTATGCAATGACGATATTAATTTTTAAAGTTCGGTACACGCGCATCTAAACCCACGTATCCGTGTGTACACCTAAAACTTTGGAAAATGCTAGCGCCATCTGTGTTGGAGATGAGGAAATGGTTTTCACGCAAAAGACGCTCTATATAGTGAGAACTATTAATTTCACTCATAAAAATAATAAAAATTTATCAACAAATTTAATTGTTTACCAGGAAAATCTGGAAAAATCACAAAAGAAAGATCTTTGGAGCCTTAATCCAAAATAGAATCAATTATTTCTTCGTCTTCATAAACAGAAATGATATGAATTTATGAAATTTCCACGTACACGCATACAAAACGTATATTCATGTATTCATGAATTTTGAAAAATTCTAGCGCCATCTGTATTAGAGATGATAAATCTCGCTGATAAAAGTAACAAAAATTTATTGACAAATGCAATTGTTATTAAGATATAAAAATTATTAAGAAAAATTCTAAAAAATTCTGAAATGAAGTTCTCTGGACCTTCAACATGTAACCAAAAAATCATTTCTTTATATTGATAAACAATGCAGATATTGGTTTTTAAATATTCACACACACACACGCACACCAACAAATCGTATATCGGTGTATTCAATTCAACTTTGACAATTTTTAGCGCCGTCCCTATGGGAAATATAGGAAAAAGTTCAATATAGGAAATCCTGGGTAAATTACGAACTAAAAAAATATGCAACAGAAAATGGAAAAGTCAATAGACAAATCTGATTGTCTATTGATATGCCATTGAAAATTATTCTCGAAAAATCTAAAATCAGTTGAAATCAGTGAACTCAAGAAACAAGAACATGAATATGAAGGAAAATCATGGAAAATTTGAAAATTTAAACATGTCAATTTTGACAAATTAGCTGTTTTAGTTACAAAAGCTAATAATTCCTAAACTAATGAACAAATTGGAACTATAAATTCCACAAAAATAGTCCAGTAAATCCTCTATAAAATGAGCCATTAATTAGATTTTTCAATTTATGAACAACACCCCGAAAGGCTAATAAACATTCAAGGTCAAATCAATATCTCCGAAAGTTGTAAAGATAAAATAATGAAAATTTATGGGAAAATACTATAAAATATGGACCTTCGAATGAAATAATAACCGTTCCGAAATAATAATTATTACCATTGTTATTAACAATTGAAATATTATAAGAAATTGAAAAAAATATTTTATTATCAGAATCGTATTTCTAGCTCAAAGATAGGCTCAAAAATGAATTTTGTCAAAAATGTCAAGAAACAACCCAAGTGGAAAAACCTAAGGCAGAGGCGTAACATGCCTAATCAGAATTTCGGATCGGACTTGATCAGTTTCTGATGGAGACCTGAACAGAATTTCCACTCGGGTAGGAGTCAATTTGAGAGTGAAATTCGTAAGTGTCCTGGTAGCTCAGATGGTAAGAGCACCCGACGCGACATTGGGAGGTCCCGGGTTCGATTCCCGGATAGGAAGTTGCTAATTTTTTCTCTCAAAAAATTTAATTTAATTAATGCCTAATGATGAAAGGCAGAGAAACCCTAGTGGAAAAACCTAAGGCAGAGGCGTAACATGCCTGATCAGAATTTCGGATCGGACTTGATCAGTTTCTGATCGAGACCTGAATAGAAGTTCTTCTCGGGAATGTCAATAGACAAAAATTGTCAATTACAGTACCATAAGGGTGCCGAAAGGAGATGTTTAGGACATAGTGCAAATCAAACTCAAAATTCACTAAAAATGAAAAATCTACTGTCAAGAAATGTCAAAAATGATTAATCTAAGTCAAAAATGTAAAAAAATGTATTTTTAAAGACACATGTAAGGTGCCGCAATGTTAGGGATGAGATATATGCATTGAATAGGGGTGCCCCGTTGACGCGCTCCCCCACTAACTCAGCCAACAAGGCGCTCCACTGAACGCGGCAACCCCACTCATCCCACCACTGCGCCGCTCGACGCATGCGCACAGCTCGCCGCTCGGCAGTCGAGGTACCTCCAGTCGCTACGAGAAACAGCCAGTTCAACGCCGACTCTTAAAACCTCCGATCATAAGCTCCAAAGAGCTCCCGAGAAGTAAATTAAAAGTAACCAGTTCGAACTTAGAAAAATTTCGGAGTTTTGCACTTAGAAAAATTTGTGTTCTGTCCTCTTGGATACTTGATCAACGCTCTGGCACCAAAAATCTCGAACATGGTGAATCTGAAAGAATTCGAGATAAATGTCATCAACGATGAGCTATTACATAGTATCGGGAGTCTTACCAACATCGAGGCTTTGGATATATCTAAAGCTCACCTAGCCATCGAGCTACCTGAAGAAGGCATTAACGCAATTTGGAACTTGCGAAATCTTCGGAGGCTCCCTGTCGAGAGTGCCAATTCACCTCAACGCTGGTTTACAGACGATTTTTTGCTGAATTTCGTTCCGTCATGTCCTCAAATTGAGAGATTGACTATCAAAAGTGAGTAGCTAATAGGGGAGGGGGGGTTCTGGATATAAACTCTTGATTTTTGTCGATCTGCTCGAGTGAGGTGGAGGGGATCTCATGTGAGATTTTTCCTCCCGTAATTCTTTTGACTCTTATGATCCTCATGACCCTTTTGATCCTTATTTTCAGAATCTGATTATAAATTTTATTTATTTCAAATTATTTTCTCAATCTGATTCTAAATTTCATTTTTCAAAAAAACTTTTTTCCGTTTTTAAAATTTTTCCATTTTTCGAATTCAAAGGGGGTGCCCTTGTATGAGAAATTTTCTTCTTGTGACTGTTATGATCCGCTGAGACTTTCATGAACCTTACCTGAATCTGCTTTTTCTTTTTCTCATATTTTTTTCTAAATCCAGTTGATGAAAGCGACCTCTGCTCATTTGCATCCATCCATTCATGAACTACATTAGAAATTGGAGTCATGGAGTACCTCTCTCTGAACTCCATGACTGCAGCTGAAGGAATCAAGAAAATATTCATAGCGCCATCTTACGAGAGGCAGATGTAGAGAAACAAGTTCTGCTACTGCTGCTCTTAATTGAATTTCTTTACCGACAGCCACCCACTATATCGAGTGAATCTCAAATTTAAAAAATACATTGCTTTTGACATAATATATTTATTTGTTCATCTAAAAAGATGTTTATAATTTTTAGTGAATAACAATGTCTCACTTTTCACTCACAACTGTTTTTCATCATCTTGAAGTCAGCGCTCCCCCTCACAGGAGTTATGGTCTGTTGATGCACACTCAACTTCATTACATGAGCTACAGTCCGGTGATGTACCCTCAACGTCATCATCATCCTCATTATTACATGAGCTATAGTCTGGCGGCGTACCCTCGGAATCATCTTCA
>NW_021680628.1:1448-53860 GCF_001412515.2 Diachasma alloeum | reverse complement strand
AGTGGAAAAACCTAAGGCAGAGGCGTAACATGCCTGATCAGAATTTCGGATCGGACTTGATCAGTTTCTGATCGAGACCTGAATAGAAGTTCTTCTCGGGAATGTCAATAGACAAAAATTGTCAATTACAGTACCATAAGGGTGCCGAAAGGAGATGTTTAGGACATAGTGCAAATCAAACTCAAAATTCACTAAAAATGAAAAATCTACTGTCAAGAAATGTCAAAAATGATTAATCTAAGTCAAAAATGTAAAAAAATGTATTTTTAAAGACACATGTAAGGTGCCGCAATGTTAGGGATGAGATATATGCATTGAATAGGGGTGCCCCGTTGACGCGCTCCCCCACTAACTCAGCCAACAAGGCGCTCCACTGAACGCGGCAACCCCACTCATCCCACCACTGCGCCGCTCGACGCATGCGCACAGCTCGCCGCTCGGCAGTCGAGGTACCTCCAGTCGCTACGAGAAACAGCCAGTTCAACGCCGACTCTTAAAACCTCCGATCATAAGCTCCAAAGAGCTCCCGAGAAGTAAATTAAAAGTAACCAGTTCGAACTTAGAAAAATTTCGGAGTTTTGCACTTAGAAAAATTTGTGTTCTGTCCTCTTGGATACTTGATCAACGCTCTGGCACCAAAAATCTCGAACATGGTGAATCTGAAAGAATTCGAGATAAATGTCATCAACGATGAGCTATTACATAGTATCGGGAGTCTTACCAACATCGAGGCTTTGGATATATCTAAAGCTCACCTAGCCATCGAGCTACCTGAAGAAGGCATTAACGCAATTTGGAACTTGCGAAATCTTCGGAGGCTCCCTGTCGAGAGTGCCAATTCACCTCAACGCTGGTTTACAGACGATTTTTTGCTGAATTTCGTTCCGTCATGTCCTCAAATTGAGAGATTGACTATCAAAAGTGAGTAGCTAATAGGGGAGGGGGGGTTCTGGATATAAACTCTTGATTTTTGTCGATCTGCTCGAGTGAGGTGGAGGGGATCTCATGTGAGATTTTTCCTCCCGTAATTCTTTTGACTCTTATGATCCTCATGACCCTTTTGATCCTTATTTTCAGAATCTGATTATAAATTTTATTTATTTCAAATTATTTTCTCAATCTGATTCTAAATTTCATTTTTCAAAAAAACTTTTTTCCGTTTTTAAAATTTTTCCATTTTTCGAATTCAAAGGGGGTGCCCTTGTATGAGAAATTTTCTTCTTGTGACTGTTATGATCCGCTGAGACTTTCATGAACCTTACCTGAATCTGCTTTTTCTTTTTCTCATATTTTTTTCTAAATCCAGTTGATGAAAGCGACCTCTGCTCATTTGCATCCATCCATTCATGAACTACATTAGAAATTGGAGTCATGGAGTACCTCTCTCTGAACTCCATGACTGCAGCTGAAGGAATCAAGAAAATATTCATAGCGCCATCTTACGAGAGGCAGATGTAGAGAAACAAGTTCTGCTACTGCTGCTCTTAATTGAATTTCTTTACCGACAGCCACCCACTATATCGAGTGAATCTCAAATTTAAAAAATACATTGCTTTTGACATAATATATTTATTTGTTCATCTAAAAAGATGTTTATAATTTTTAGTGAATAACAATGTCTCACTTTTCACTCACAACTGTTTTTCATCATCTTGAAGTCAGCGCTCCCCCTCACAGGAGTTATGGTCTGTTGATGCACACTCAACTTCATTACATGAGCTACAGTCCGGTGATGTACCCTCAACGTCATCATCATCCTCATTATTACATGAGCTATAGTCTGGCGGCGTACCCTCGGAATCATCTTCATCCGTTGTTTCAACATCGTCATCATCATCGCTGTCAGTTGCATCTTCATCCATTACCTTGTTATGTCAGGATTAATGAAATTTAAATTGACATAAACTAGAGATCTAAATTTTAAAGTAATCAACACTTGAACCCAAATGTATTTAAGAAACGCATTGAACGAATTTATCCGTGAAGGTGAAATCGATGATTTGAATGGGAATTTTCTATAACAAAATTTGGATCTCGAATTGATTTGACATTTTGATCTACGCTTATCTGGAGGAATTTTAACTGGGAAGAAACAAGGTTTTTAATAAATGAAAAGTAAAGGAGTTTTAGTTAAACTGACTCTTACGAGTCTGTATTTTGAAAACTCAAAANCCAGTTCAACGCCGACTCTTAAAACCTCCGATCATAAGCTCCAAAGAGCTCCCGAGAAGTAAATTAAAAGTAACCAGTTCGAACTTAGAAAAATTTCGGAGTTTTGCACTTAGAAAAATTTGTGTTCTGTCCTCTTGGATACTTGATCAACGCTCNTTAGTTAAACTGACTCTTACGAGTCTGTATTTTGAAAACTCAAAATTTAAAAGAATACAAAAATTAACTTACAGGTTCCGTAGACAGCTAATCCTTATTGGTTAACTTTTAAAACTTATAACACCAATTGCCACGAGTGATTCTACACACTTCAACTTTTAGAAACAATTAAAAATGATTCGATTCAATTTCAAATTGATTTGACAACTACTTATACACTTTTTATGGAAACAAANCCCCCTGCTTAGAAGGAAGTACGAGTGACTCAAAGAGAACGAGAACGACTCACCCAAAACCAATATATATATATATCTATACAGACTCTAGCAATCAATCCAATTTGAAGAACGAAATAGTAAATAATTATTCTAGCTTACAATTTTTCGAAGTCTTTACGTCGATTCCCCTATTCGCGAAGAATTCAATGTAATTATCGTGGACAGCATCAGCGCAGTCGTTGCAGTCCACTGCCTTGTTGACTACCACCAAGAGTTGATAGCATCTCGAACACCCTGGATTGATTGTGTGTTTACACACACGATGAAAATCGACGACCTTCTCTGCATTCATTGGAGCATGAGCAGTACAGTAGACATTGTACCACTCATCGATGAAAAACGCTGCATGTTCCTCGTAAGCCTTTAGACATAAGACCATACGAAATTGTGAGATCATCCCTCCGGTAGCTGCGACGTCAGGATTGGTTAAGTCCTCTCTGCGTATGCTGCGATGCATCGGACGACCTCTACCTGTAGTCCTAGGTGCAGGTTGAACTGGATTGTGGGAAGACTTCTCCCCAACTTGGTTGAGTGGTGGTACTGGGAACGGCTTCCTTAAAGTTACTGGAAGACTAATGGACCCTGGAGTCCAGATTGGCACATGTTCTGACATGTGATTGGAGTTAGACATGTTAGTTAAATGTTAGTCTGTGGGCAGAATGACAAAATTTTAGAATTTCGAATTTATTAATGTTTTTTAGATATTTTATTTCTTCTTTAAATGAAATTTTTCTGAGCCGACTCTCCGGTCAGCAAATCTTTGCCCTCCGACATGGTTGCATGAAGTTTAGTTTTCTTCTGCCCCGTTGTAGAAGGTAGCTCAGCGATCTCAATGTCTTTATCGACTTGTCGCTTATAATTTTACGAGTTCTTGCCATATGCATCAAAAGATTCGTAACAGAGTCCCAGAGGGCTCCAAGCAAACGTATTGACCACCCATATACCGTGTATAGAGTGTATCCGTGGATAATGGTATCAATCATCAGTTTAATTACCCTGATCATCATGAATATACCAATTAGTCCGGCTGAGAATGTGCAGAAACTAACAAATCTACCCCAGCTTTTCTCCCAAGCACTTTCGGCTAATTTTTCCAATGCATTCTCATCGAATAATTTCAACATCGATGGTGAGACATATTGAGTCCCATTGTTTGAGACTTTCTGCGCGATTTTATTTAGAACGGCCATGTTCTCCATCGGGAACATGATACGATCCCGCATCTTCTCCAAATCTTCCTTGTGTAGATACCGCTAACTGCCAAGTTGACAGGATTCTGGTAAGTCCAACTAGCTTTTGTATTCGGCTTGATTTAGACTGGAGGTAAACTCTCGACTGGACGCGGCATATATTTATACCATCTATTATCTAGACGATAATACTGTTGTAATGGCGAGTTACAGGGGATCTGTGTCGCTTGTGCAACTACAATGTGAGTACGCGGAGTTAAATACGCAGTTTCATTACCCCGCGAAATAGGCATATTATTATAACATTCGTCTGTTTGCCTAACTTTTACCCCGACTGGTATACATTCTACAATATGTATTACCTCGCCGGCTAAAACCGCCATGTACCCTGGACCCTTCATGAATCTAAAAGCGAATTCATCAGGCATAGTTGACGCTATCGCCAAACTATTTCTCAATACTTCTCGTCCCAGGTTACATTGATGGTATAAAACATCTTTGTATAAGTTGTTCATTTGAGTTCTGATGAATTTTTTTTATGAACATAAACGAATTTTGCATTGATATACATAAAAATATCCATATTATCAACATCTTGTAATTGAACTGCTGCATTATTTCGCAGTACTGTTATATCATCAGACTCAACGATGAATAATTTTGGATGTTCAGTTCTAATTAATTTTACTCCACAAGCGTCTTGAACTCCTTTATTTGAAAGAGTGAAACTAGAATCCTCAAGACTAACAGTGAAGAATTCATGTTTTCTTGTCACGGTCTTCATTGCGACATGTCTATAAATTACTGTAAAAACATGTTCTTTGCACCAAGGTGCTGAAGGTAAAGGAACCCAGAATGAATTTCCTCCTTCTGGATCCATACAACTACCATCCCTTAAAGGGGATGAATGACCTGACAAAAGATGAACTCTATCATTTTTTACTTTGACTCTGGCCTGATATGACCTCAAAGAAATACGGACTACAGTTGATAGAACAACATAATCCCATGAATTGTAAGGATCAGAGTATTGAGTTCCATAACATAATCCATCATTTCCTATACTACCCGCTAGAGTGACACTACGAGTTGTTGTTGCATTAGCTTCGAGTCCAACAACAAGTGCGTTTCCAATTCGCATAGTACCATGGTTATTAGCAACCAGGCACGCTTGTCTAGACATTGAATGGATATATTCCATGTAACCACCNGAATTTTAACTGGGAAGAAACAAGGTTTTTAATAAATGAAAAGTAAAGGAGTTTTAGTTAAACTGACTCTTACGAGTCTGTATTTTGAAAACTCAAAATTTAAAAGAATACAAAAATTAACTTACAGGTTCCGTAGACAGCTAATCCTTATTGGTTAACTTTTAAAACTTATAACACCAATTGCCACGAGTGATTCTACACACTTCAACTTTTAGAAACAATTAAAAATGATTCGATTCAATTTCAAATTGATTTGACAACTACTTATACACTTTTTATGGAAACAAAAATAAAACTCAGAGGAGTTTTAAAAAAAATGAAAGTCACTAAAGACTTATTAAAAAGAATCCCAAGGGATTCTGAGATTAAAAGAATCGAAAAGATTCTTAATAAAAAAAATCCCGATGGATTCTTAATAAAAATCACGCAAATGGTAGATTGAAAGTTCACTATTGGAACTGAGCGGTAAACTGAGGAAAAACCCGAAGTGTAAGTAGTTTTATTAACCACACTAGGGGTGTGATCTCAACATTTCGGGAGGAAAAACTCGGAGCCAATGGTGCGCGACCTTGGGTCAGAGTTTCCCTCTCTACGCTCATCAGTCCCAATGTTTCAGGGTTACTCCATCCCTTCCACATTGAGATTTCGAAATTTTCGTTGGGGTGTGGGCGGACTTTTCCACTCCCAACTAACCAATGAGAATTGTTCCAGGAGTCCCAATTTGTCTCCCTCCACAATCTCCAATTTACTTATGTTAATTAATTGAATCATACAATTTAATTAATTAACTTGTACAATTAAATATTGATAATTATTAATGACTATTTCCTATTATTAATAATCTAATTTTTGGGTGTCGTCTCTAATTATCTAACAATACAAAAATTGTTTTATGCACTTGAAACATCTTATTATCTTGATTGATTAATTATTTGAAATGATCATTCAAGATTCTCCACATTGGAAATCTTGATATGATCAATTATGGGAATTCGAATGCAATTGAACGGATCGAGAATTCGATTAAATTTGAAGTTCATTTTAATTGAATCATTGAATTTCTTTATCATTTGCAATTCTCTTAATTGAGAATTTCTGGTTAATTCTCAGTTCGATCAATTGCTATTTTTTAGTAAATCATTTGTAAAAAATATAAGAATTATTCGAAATTGAAGAAAAATATTATTTCAGTTATATTTATCAGTTCAAATTCCAGTCGAGGGTACACACAAGTGTCCCTTGACCGTTAGAACTTCCTGTTTATCTCCCTTATCCGTCGGGTGGATACAAGGGCGTTGGCTCATGGGAAAAAGTCCCATGTGCAACGGAAAATTCTCGAGATTAGGGGGTCCGGTAACAAACCTTCGACCCTTAGACGCGACATGCAGTCGCCTGCAAGTCGTAAAATCTCCAAAATATCGCCAGAGACAAACACTTGAAGAGTATTTGGCGGCTTTATCATTTGAAACTAATTTTTCTGTTTTATGGGTTTTCCCGGAAATTCACTCAAAATTGTGTACTCGAGATAATTTATTTTTGTGCAGCTGCACTTTTGAACCCTGGGAAAAATCAACTTTGGACTTCGTGAGAAAAATATTGAAATAAGAGAAACCATCTGGTTATCTCCAGTTTTACTTAAATGAATTGAAAAATTAAATGAAATGAATTTTTCGACGGACGTCACACCCCCCTGCTTAGAAGGAAGTACGAGTGACTCAAAGAGAACGAGAACGACTCACCCAAAACCAATATATATATATATCTATACAGACTCTAGCAATCAATCCAATTTGAAGAACGAAATAGTAAATAATTATTCTAGCTTACAATTTTTCGAAGTCTTTACGTCGATTCCCCTATTCGCGAAGAATTCAATGTAATTATCGTGGACAGCATCAGCGCAGTCGTTGCAGTCCACTGCCTTGTTGACTACCACCAAGAGTTGATAGCATCTCGAACACCCTGGATTGATTGTGTGTTTACACACACGATGAAAATCGACGACCTTCTCTGCATTCATTGGAGCATGAGCAGTACAGTAGACATTGTACCACTCATCGATGAAAAACGCTGCATGTTCCTCGTAAGCCTTTAGACATAAGACCATACGAAATTGTGAGATCATCCCTCCGGTAGCTGCGACGTCAGGATTGGTTAAGTCCTCTCTGCGTATGCTGCGATGCATCGGACGACCTCTACCTGTAGTCCTAGGTGCAGGTTGAACTGGATTGTGGGAAGACTTCTCCCCAACTTGGTTGAGTGGTGGTACTGGGAACGGCTTCCTTAAAGTTACTGGAAGACTAATGGACCCTGGAGTCCAGATTGGCACATGTTCTGACATGTGATTGGAGTTAGACATGTTAGTTAAATGTTAGTCTGTGGGCAGAATGACAAAATTTTAGAATTTCGAATTTATTAATGTTTTTTAGATATTTTATTTCTTCTTTAAATGAAATTTTTCTGAGCCGACTCTCCGGTCAGCAAATCTTTGCCCTCCGACATGGTTGCATGAAGTTTAGTTTTCTTCTGCCCCGTTGTAGAAGGTAGCTCAGCGATCTCAATGTCTTTATCGACTTGTCGCTTATAATTTTACGAGTTCTTGCCATATGCATCAAAAGATTCGTAACAGAGTCCCAGAGGGCTCCAAGCAAACGTATTGACCACCCATATACCGTGTATAGAGTGTATCCGTGGATAATGGTATCAATCATCAGTTTAATTACCCTGATCATCATGAATATACCAATTAGTCCGGCTGAGAATGTGCAGAAACTAACAAATCTACCCCAGCTTTTCTCCCAAGCACTTTCGGCTAATTTTTCCAATGCATTCTCATCGAATAATTTCAACATCGATGGTGAGACATATTGAGTCCCATTGTTTGAGACTTTCTGCGCGATTTTATTTAGAACGGCCATGTTCTCCATCGGGAACATGATACGATCCCGCATCTTCTCCAAATCTTCCTTGTGTAGATACCGCTAACTGCCAAGTTGACAGGATTCTGGTAAGTCCAACTAGCTTTTGTATTCGGCTTGATTTAGACTGGAGGTAAACTCTCGACTGGACGCGGCATATATTTATACCATCTATTATCTAGACGATAATACTGTTGTAATGGCGAGTTACAGGGGATCTGTGTCGCTTGTGCAACTACAATGTGAGTACGCGGAGTTAAATACGCAGTTTCATTACCCCGCGAAATAGGCATATTATTATAACATTCGTCTGTTTGCCTAACTTTTACCCCGACTGGTATACATTCTACAATATGTATTACCTCGCCGGCTAAAACCGCCATGTACCCTGGACCCTTCATGAATCTAAAAGCGAATTCATCAGGCATAGTTGACGCTATCGCCAAACTATTTCTCAATACTTCTCGTCCCAGGTTACATTGATGGTATAAAACATCTTTGTATAAGTTGTTCATTTGAGTTCTGATGAATTTTTTTTATGAACATAAACGAATTTTGCATTGATATACATAAAAATATCCATATTATCAACATCTTGTAATTGAACTGCTGCATTATTTCGCAGTACTGTTATATCATCAGACTCAACGATGAATAATTTTGGATGTTCAGTTCTAATTAATTTTACTCCACAAGCGTCTTGAACTCCTTTATTTGAAAGAGTGAAACTAGAATCCTCAAGACTAACAGTGAAGAATTCATGTTTTCTTGTCACGGTCTTCATTGCGACATGTCTATAAATTACTGTAAAAACATGTTCTTTGCACCAAGGTGCTGAAGGTAAAGGAACCCAGAATGAATTTCCTCCTTCTGGATCCATACAACTACCATCCCTTAAAGGGGATGAATGACCTGACAAAAGATGAACTCTATCATTTTTTACTTTGACTCTGGCCTGATATGACCTCAAAGAAATACGGACTACAGTTGATAGAACAACATAATCCCATGAATTGTAAGGATCAGAGTATTGAGTTCCATAACATAATCCATCATTTCCTATACTACCCGCTAGAGTGACACTACGAGTTGTTGTTGCATTAGCTTCGAGTCCAACAACAAGTGCGTTTCCAATTCGCATAGTACCATGGTTATTAGCAACCAGGCACGCTTGTCTAGACATTGAATGGATATATTCCATGTAACCACCTTTTACAACTGAGACATGGGAGTGCATGTTCGCAGCCGAAGGCAGTACGCGATATTTCGACATTACATTGAATGACATTTATGTGAGTATAGTCATTTCTTTGCAATAAGAACATTTTCGATCTAGAAATTTTAGCTTCCTCTTAGGAATTTCACAATCATCAATGTCTAATAATGAAACTGTGGACACGATTAAGGAACTTGCGCCACAATCGTATCCTACTATAGCAGACACGTAATCCCGCATTACCAACAGTAAAAGAATTCTCAACAGAATCATTTTCTATAAAAGAGAAAAATAAAATAAAATGAATATTCGATTGATTTTTAATTCATAATAAATTTTTTTCAAATTATAAAAAAAAATTCAAAGTTTATAATCTGAATTAGAATCAGAGTTATCAGAATGATTTTTCTTACTTTTCGTTTTTCTTTCAGTTTTCTTTTTAAGCTGAGAGATTTTAGTGATTTTTAATCTGTTGGAATGAACAACTTTAGAAGAATTTTTATATGAAATTTTAACATTTTCGTCAGGAAAAACTTCTAAAACTTTGAAAGGGCCCAAATATTGATCACCCAGTTTACCTGGTTTGGGACCACTTAATAAAAAGACATTATCACCCTCTCGAAATTGAATTGGATTGATATTTCTGTCATAATAATGTTTTGATTTATTTATCGAGTCAACCAGATTAGCATAGGCTAGTTTCCTGGTTTCAGTTAACCGTGTAACTAAATTTTCAATATAATTGTCATAAGTTGGCAATTTATCCAACTCATGTAACGGCTCTTCCGATGGAAGTCTCGCCGTTTTACCAAACACCAATTCATAAGGTGTGTACTTAGTGCCCTCATGAACACAAGTATTATAGGAAAGCATTGCTAATTCGATTCATTGATCCCATTCTTTATCTTGGTTGGCATATTGCTTTAAATATTCGCCCAGAACATGGTGCGAACGTTCTAAAGATCCATTCGATTGTGGATGAAACGCGGTTGTTTGTAATTTCTTGATTCTAAACCGCTTATTTATTCGTGACATCATCGCACTGATAAAATTTCTTCCCTGATCAGTTAATCCTACTTTAGGTGACCCGAAGATACAAATAAAACGTTTGATAAACGCATCGGCAATTGTCTCCGCTTTTCGATTCTCTAATGGTATTGCCATAGAAAATTTAGAAAATTGGTCTTGAATGGTGAGAATACATTCATTGTTATTCGCGATTTTAGGCAAAGGACCCACGATGTCCATAGCGATTTTATCGAAAACAGTACTCGGTGTATCTGTAATTAACATCGGCTGTTTTGGTTTAACGCGAACTAGCTTTTTCAATTGGCATTCCGCGCATTGTTGAATTCTGCGTTGAATATCAGCTTTTAAATTCTCCCAATAATATTTACCTTTAACTCTGTTATACGTTTTGGATACGCCTTTATGGCCTCCAATAGGAAAAGTATGCATTTCATAAAAAATTGCATCACGTTTCTCAAGAGGAACGTGTTTAACTGTTCCAAGACAGACAACAATCTTTACTTTTTCAAATTTTAAAGTTTCCTCAATCAAAATTAAAATTTCCTTCCACGGAATATTTTGAACATAATTAGAATATGCAATTGAAATTGTTTCAATTTTTTCATTCTTGATAATTTCTTTTAAATTATTCAGGCTGTTCCTGAGATAATTTTTAATCGTGAGGTTTGATTCCCCACTTGATCCTTTAATTATAGAGGCAAAATGAAAATATTTTCCAATTTTCTGTTTGTAAATCCAAGCTAGAAGCTTTGATAGTGGGCAATTTATTCAATTTCTTGAATTCTTTTGCACCCTCGTCAAGAGGTTGACCTTCGTCAGACAAGAAGTACAACAAATTATCTTTACGATAAATAATCAATTCTTTAGAAGTAATGATATTTGATTTATCATATTGTTCTTCTTTATTTTCAACATCAGAAAGTTCAGAATCTGAACTAGACCCATCATTGCTATCAGTTTCACTAGGTGAGTCATTTAATTTAGATAATGAGGAATCCTCCAGAGACACCTTTGTCCATATTTGATGGCACTTTAGATGTACTTCTATCAGCAATCCTTCCATTATCATTAATACCACTTTTTGAGTTTAATACTCGTTTAGGTGGTCTGCCTCTTTTCTTTTTAATGGGGTCTGGTATTTTACCAGCATTTGGAAAAGAATCTGGACTTTTGCCAGCATTAATTGAAAAATCTGGATTTTTACCAGCATTAAAAGAAGAATCTGGACATTTGCCAGCATTAATTGAAAAATCTGGATTTTTACCCGCATTAAAAGAAGAATCTGGACATTTGCCAGCATTAACTAAAAAATCTGGATTTTTACCAGCATTAAAAGAAGAATCTTCATTATCAGATTCATTCAAAATATCAAGAATTTCCTGTAATTCAGGATCTAGCGGTTCTTCAGTCCTCTTCTTTTGAGCACGAGTAGTTACATTGACTTGTTCAACCGGATTTCTTGACAATGCATCTGCATTCAAGTTAATTTTTCCAGGTTTATACTTGACGTCGTAATCGTACTCTGCTAATTTTAATCTTCATTTCAAAACTCGTGTATTTGTTTCTTTTGCGGTTCTAAACCAAACTAATGGTTTGTGATCCGTCACTACTGTGAATTTATGCCCATACACGTAGGGTCTGAAATTTTTTACCCCTTCCAGAATAGCTAAAGCTTATTTTTCATACGTATCGTATCCAGGTTCTGCTCCCCTTAGAACTCGAGAGTAATAGGCAATAGGTTTATCTTTGCCTATTTCTCCCTGAGAAAGAACTGCGCCTATGGCAATGCCAGAAGCATCAGTAGTTACTATAAAAGGTTTACAGAAATCTGGATACTGCAGAATAGGAGCTGTACATAAAGCTTCTTTAAGGGTCTTGAAAGCATCTTTAGCTTCTTGAGACCAGATGAATTCTACATCATTTTCTAACAAATGAGTTAATGGTTTCGCAATTTTGGAGAAATTTTTAATAAAACGTCTTTAATACCCAGTTAATCCCAGGAAAGAACGTATATTTTTTTGTTTTTTTGGTGTTGGAAAATTGTGAACGGCATTTAATTTTGAAGGATTTCAATCCTTCTTTACTAATTATATGCCCTAAATAACCTACTTCCGGTCGCAAAAATTCGCACTTATCCAGCTGTAGTTTTAAATTCGCATTCCTTAATCGTTGCATCAACGCTTCAATTTTATTTTCATGATCTTTTAGATCCTTCGCGAAAACAATTACGTCATCAAGGTACACAAACATTGATGTACCTTGTAAACCAGACAACGCTGCATTCATTAATCTTTGGAATATTGCTGGAGCATTTTTCAACCCAAAAGGCATTCGGTTGAATTCCCAATGACCTTTAGGTGTTGAAAAAGCTGTTTTATGACTGTCTTTTGGATCCATCTCGATTTGATGGTATCCAGACGGTAAATCAAACACTGAAAAGTACATAGATCCTCCTAATTGATCAAGTATATCAGTTATATTAGGTAGGGGGTAAGCATCAGTAACCGTTTTCTCATTCAATTGTCTGAAATCGATGACTACTCGCCATCTTTTATTGCCTTTTGAATCAGGCTTTTTAGGAACAACCCATACGGAGCTGTTATAAGGGGATTCTGATTGTTTAATAATTCCCGATTGAAAATGTTCATCAATTTGTTTATCAACCTCTACTTTTATTGAATGAGGTATACGATATTGTTTAGAAGAAATAGGAGTATCCGAAGTAGTCGGAATCCTATGTTTATAAATTTTTGTTGATCCTAGTGGTTCACCTGGAATGTGAAACCGATCAGAATATTTCTTAATTAATTTATTTACATGAGCTTTTTCTTTATGTCCTGAATGATCCAATCTTAACAATTCGTTAATTTGATTGAATCCATCATTACTCTCTGCTTCTTTCATATGAGCTACGATTTTATTTACAATCTTTGAATCATTAATTTCATTATTTTCTGTACAAGTTACTTGATCATAGGATTCGTATATTTTCTCACAATCACGTATGACTAATGTAGGTACTTTGACCTTTATTTCGTCATACGTGGTGTTGTAGATCCGCACATACGCACAGCCCTGAGTGTTACGTACCAGGCAATGGCCTCCGTACACCCCTTTACAAATTCGTAATCGAGGTATATAACCCTCGTCAGCATCTTTGTTTTTCACATTAATAAAGAATGCTGATTCGCTACGAGATGCTATATACACGATACCGTCATCTTCTTTATCTACATTTTCGAACGCATACTCTCTCCCATTAATTTAAAAAAATCTATTTTCATAATCGATCTTTGCCCCCGTGGTTTTGAAAAAAATCGATCCTAATTAACCCGTGTAAGGAATCGGCATATCATCAGGTACTACATGGAAAGGAGCCACTTTGCCTAACACATCCATGTTCATACTGCCCAATGTCAATACCGGTAATATTGATATTCCATGTAATTAGATAATATTGGTTTCATCAATCGTGACATTTGACTGAAGATATTTCTTTTTGAACAAGTTTGGAGATGCACCCGAATCTAACATTAATTTAATTTCTTCATTTTTAACTCCTAAACCAATTTTAATGAATGGAATATCATCATTATTTTTGAAGTATATGGAAACTACTGGGCGTCGTCGTCCGACTCCGATTCCCGAACAACCGTTACTGGACGCTGAATTCTCGCATCTTTCCCCGCGCCCATCGGGACAGATGAAGTCTGGTTTCCCGAATTTCTTTTGGCTAATTTAATGCAATTTTCTACTGAGTGGCCTCGTTGTTTACAATAATGATAAGTTTCACCACTGTTATGGGAAGCATTTGATTCATTAGTTTGACTTGATCCACCGCGACATTTGTCTGCAGTGTGACCAAAATTTTCGCATAACTGGCACTTCGGCCCACTATTTTGTGATTTTCTATTCAACAAGAAACACGTTTTCGCAGTGTGATTAGCCCGTTGACAGATTTGACAAACTTGATTGTTTGTATTAGAATTATTTAAACGAATGAAACACGTTTTAGCAGAGTGTCCACGTTTATTACAAACTTGACACATTGGAATCGAATTTCCACGAGAATTATTATTTCCCGAATTATTTTGATTATTATTACCGAATTTGGTATTATTTTGATTATTATTATTCTGGTTCCCACGATTTTGGAATTTATTTTGATTCGATTTATCGTTGTTTTGCTTTGTTGTAACGAATTTAACCGATTTTGAATCATTGTTAGCTTCCGGTTTTTTATTCTCATTATTTTTGGATTTTTCACCGCGTAATTCATTTTTCGCGATTAATTTACGTTCAATCGCAATGGCTTTATCATATGCCGTCATCATATTAGCGCATTCCGGCATACGTTGATCAATTTCGGATTTTAATCCCTGCAGAAAATATTCTTCAATTTTTTCATCAACTTCATTTTTGTATGCTTGCAATGCTGCTTCCTCATGATTAGGATTATTAACTTTGAAGAGTTCAAGGATTTCTCTTCCTTTTTTCCTCAATCTATTCGCGAATGTGAATAGAAATTCAAATAGAATTGAAATTTAGAGAGAAAAAATTCCGATTCGCCCAGCCGGGATTCGAACCCGGGTCTCCCAGTTACGCGCCGGGGACTCTTACCGACTAAGCTACCGGGAACCACGGAAATTCTCAGTCTAAATTCAACTCAGCACGCCGCCTAACCACCTTTAGGCATTAAATAAATTCAAATAGAATTGAAATTTAGAGAGAAAAAATTGTATTTGCCCACAAAAAAGAAAAATGATTACCGAATCATTATCGCGTTGAAAAATTGAACCTAATTCTCCTTGCAACTGCCATTCAGTCTTGGTGGGAGTATAAATGGCTTTTAAGGCTTTAATTAAATCCTGTATTTTTGTAAATTTTACATCGTTTAATGAGTCTTTGACTGATTGACTCAAACATTTACGGTGAATCAATTTCGTAATATTTGCTTCCGCCGCATCGGGAAGCATTTCTTTTGCTTCAACACAATTTACGATAAAATCATACAATTCATCTTGTTTACCCTCAAATGTGGGAATACAAGCGACCGCATCTTTCAATGAAATTAATTGATTATTACTTAACGCCATATTTATTGAGTTATTTACTCCGAAATCTTGGTAAAAATTATTAATTTGCTGTTGTATAAAGGCTTCTAAATCATTATTATTTATTTCCGAAATTCGTTGTGTTTGTAGTTTACCTTCCGAATTATCAGTTATTTCAATTATTGTACTATTCGCATCGTTATAATCCGAATTATCAGATTCATTATTTATTGTATTATCCCCATCACTGGCGGGTGAATTATCTAATTCACTGTCCGGTTGTTCACTAGTTCCACGACTCGCGTTATCACTGGTACTATCAACGAATTGTGAATCACCTAAACCCGAATCTGTCATTTTATTTTTATTTTTATTTAAATTGGATTGACGTTTAGGTTTTTCATACCCCGGAAGTAATTCACCACCGTGGCTTCTTAACACGCGTTTATTTTCTACATCTTTCGAAGTTGAAGGTAAAGAAGAAGGGTCCCCCGACATTTGTAAACATTGATGCGATATTTAAGAAAAATTTTCTAAGAAAATATTTGTGAAATTATTTCAACAATGTTTCCTCCAGTAATTCCTATTTTTCCTATGTAAGAATGACTTTATGTTCTCAAAAGTTGACAAAATTCTCAAAAAGAGAAAAAAAATTATTTCAGAATAATGTTTTGTTTTTTATCAAGTTGAACAAAAACAAAATATTCTCTAATATGAAGATTAGAGATTTTAGCTTAGGACGAGCCCCCACTTTTGTTATGTCAGGATTAATGAAATTTAAATTGACATAAACTAGAGATCTAAATTTTAAAGTAATCAACACTTGAACCCAAATGTATTTAAGAAATGCTTTAAACGAATTTATCCCTGAAGGTTAAATCAATTATTTGAATGGGAAATTTCTATAACAAAATTTGGATCTCGAATTGATTTGACATTTTGATCTACGCTTATCTAGAGGAATTTTAACTGGGAAGAAACAAGGTTTTTAATAAATGAAAAATAAAAGAGTTTTAGTTAAACTGACTCTTACGAGTCTGTATTTTGAAAACTCAAAATTTAAAAGAATACAAAAATTAACTTACAGGTTCCGTAGACAGCTAATCCTTATTGGTTAACTTTTAAAATTTATAACACCAATTGCCGCGAGTGATTTTACACACTTTAATTTTTAGAAACAATTAAAATTGATTCGATACAATTTCAAATTGATTTGGCAATTACTTATACACTTTTTATGGAAACAAAAATAAAACTCAGAGGAGTTAAAAAAATATATGAAAGTCACTAAAGACTTATTAAAAAGAATCACAAGGGATTCTGAGATTAAAAGAATCGAAAAGATGGTAGATTGAAAGTTCACTACTGGAACTGAGCGGGAAACTGAGGAAAACCCGAAGTGTAAGTGGTTTTATTAACCACACTAGGGGTGTGATCTCAACATTTCGGGAGGAAAAACTCGGAGCCAATGGTGCGCGACTTTGGGTCAGAGTTTCCCTCTCTACGCTCATCAGTCCCAATGTTTCAGGGTTACTCCATCCCTTCCACATTGAGATTTCGAAATTTTCGTTGGGGTGTGGGCGGACTTTTCCACCCCCAACTAACCAATGAGAAATGTTCCAGGAGTCCCAATTTGTCTCCCTCCATAATCTCCAATTTACTTATGTTAGTTAATTGAATCATACAATTTAATTAATCAACTTGTACAATTAAATATTGATAATTATTAATGACTATTTCCTATTATTAATAATCTAATTTTTGGGTGTCGTCTCTAATTATCTAACAATACAAAAATTGTTTTATCCACTTGAAACATCTTATTATCTTGATTGATTAATTATTTGAAATGATCATTCAAGATTCTCCACATTGGAAATCTTGATATGATCAATTATGGGAATTCGAATGCAATTGAACGGATCGAGAATTCGATTAAATTTGAAGTTCATTTTAATTGAATCATTGAATTTCTTTATCATTTGAAATTCTCTTAATTGAGAATTTCTGGTTAATTCTCAGTTCGATCAATTGCTATTTTTTAGTAAATCATTTGTAAAAAATATAAGAATTATCCAAAATTGAAGAAAAATATTATTTCAGTTATATTTATCAGTTCAAATTCCAGTCGAGGGTACACACAAGTGTCCCTTGACCGTTAGAACTTCCTGTTTATCTCCCTTATCCGTCGGGTGGATACAAGGGCGTTGGCTCATGGGAAAAAGTCCCATGTGCAACGGAAAATTCTCGAGATTAGGGGGTCCGGTAACAAACCTTCGACCCTTAGACGCGACATGCAGTCGCCTGCAAGTCGTAAAATCTCCAAAATATCGCCAGAGACAAACACTTGAAGAGTGTTTGGCGGCTTTATCATTTGAAACTAATTTTTCTGTTTTATGGGTTTTCCCGGAAATTTACTTAAAATTGTGTACTCGAGATAATTTATTTGTATGCCGCTGCACTTTTGAACCCTGGGAAAAATAAACTTTGCACTTCGTGAGAAAAAGATTGAAATAAGAGAAACCATCTGGTTATCTCCAGTTTTAGTTAAATGCATTGAAAAATTAAATGAAATGAATTTTTCGACGGACGTCACAGCCTCACCCTTATGTTTATTTTTAGCATCATGATCACCCCCATCGGTTATGTCACCATCGCACTCATCCATTGTGTCACCATCACCCTCACTATCATTTGTTTCTGAGTTATCATCACTATCCCTATCACTATCACCATCTATCGATGCATTTTCAGGATCAATGAAGAAATAATAGACCCCGCTCCTTGCGAAGAAACGTGCTCTCACTCCTACCATTGTTATGTAGACTGGTAGAGGTGAATTTTCCCCATCAATGTTCAAGATCCTGAAAATACACTGTAGGGATCAGGCTTGTAGGCACTTGAGTTGTCCACACGAATGGGATAACTACATTCTCCATCATCCAAACATGCAGATCCTGCCTTCCAGATTCAATCGCCTGTGCGATTGATATCCTTACAGGGCGTTCAAACAGTGGTATTTCATCCTCAGCAGACATTTTTCTATGAACATAGAAAACTTAATTTGGAAATTTAAACTGGAAACTTCATTTCTTCTTGAAAAACTCTTGAATGATTCACCATTCGACAAATTGAAAGTCCAGTTTTCTACACTTCAATCCATAATAATAATAATAATGACGAATTTTCATAAAATTCATACTTTTTAGCAATAAAAATTACTTCTCAACTATTGTTATCCAAATAATAATCCAATAATCCAAAAAATCACCAATCAACTTACCTTTCAATCGCGAGAAATCACTGAGAAGAAAAATGAGGAGTTATTCTCTCGAATGCTAGCGCTGATCTGTAGTCCCTCCAGTCGAAACATAAAAAACGGCAAAATTCTGGGCTCCGCAACCCGATACCAACGATGAAGACTATTTTTTTTTTTTTACAAGTGATTATGAATCAATGGAGTCTTGGAATGAATGGGGTCTTGAAATTATTATACTCATGACATAACAATTTTCATGGATTTTATGTATTTAATAATTTTTCTATAGTTTTACATTTTTATTCCTTTGTTGATCTTTTTTTTTCGTTTTTCAATACATCAACATGATCAATTAATTTTTATTTGAAAAATTGACACAATGAACAGTCGATAATGAATGGAGGTACTTCATCCAGCTGATCGCCTGTAGATGATGAATTCCAATGCTCGTGACAGCGCTAATAAGGCTTCAATTCAGGATCTCGTTGTAGATGCTTTGGTAACTTCTCCCAAACATCTCCAATACTGTGCCGTGCAAACTCCAGTATAAAAAATTTCGGCAAGAAGGCGATTTCCTCTGCAGTCATGGACTTAAGATCTTTGTTAGTCCAGAAGACTTTCAAAGACATTTCCAGACATCTCTGAGCGTATTTTGTCTACCCAAGTTATTAAATGCATCACATTTTCCTGAGCACAGCAAAAATGCAGCTCTCGATACAATGCAGTATGATCCCAACACTTGGTTCCTCCCAGTTTATCCAGCTTCGAACGTCCCAACTCCTCCAAGTCAGTGATATGAATGTTGTCTCCGATAAGCAAAGTTGACCTTTTTTTTTCTCTCCCCCTTTCACGAAGATATCATCAACATTCCTCAGTAAATTCTAATAGTAAATAGTAAATTCTCCAGAATTTCGTTGACTCTGGAATACTTGCCGATGTCTCTCTGATTCCAATCCAGTCCATGATAATTTTTCATCAGCCAGGAATTGATCCTCTGGTACGTAGCTGGTAGATCCTTCCATTTGCATGGAGTCTCGAACGTGATGAGCTCATTTACCTCATCCTCATCTTCTCCAGACAGTACAATTGATATCGCGAATTCGTTTAAGACAAACATGTTGATGGGTCGCTTGAACCCCTGGGTATCAATGACCAGTTTCATTCTGAAGCAAATTTCTACCAGTTGAGTGGTTGTAGAATATTGAATTAATGAATGAATCAGGGAGTTCACACCCTTTTATATGCGGAGACATGTGACTGTTAGGGGTATTCATCCCCTCTCCCACTTTCAAGAATCTATTTCGGTTGGATATGATAAAACAAATACAACTGTTCATTGACAGAATGTTCATAATCAGTGAAAGGAAATGCTGGTGTGAAAAATGTCACCCCATCCAGACCACATAACGATTCAATTGCGTTCATACCAATCAAGGGCGTGAGAAAGAAATGTTCACCCCCTGAAGATCAAATATTGTCGAGACAGAATTCGCTGTAAGGATTGAGATAATGAGTAGTATAATGCAATCGTCAAATGAGTGAAAAACATCTGATGAGAAAAGAATGTCCACCCCTGCCAGACAAAATATAAAACGATATTTTTTTTCCTTTAAGAGGAGTATCTAATCATCACAATGCTAGCCGACTGCATTAATGGCGAATAATCAGCGGAACTGAATATGCATGGGAACACTCACATGGAAATCTCAGAAGTTTTTTTAATAAAAAAATTAAATGTTTATTACAATGAAAATTCTTAAGAAAAGATTCTTACTTCACTCAACAAATTCTTATTATCATTTTTTAATGAAATAAATTAATTCTGTTTTATCCATTTTTCTCATTAAAATACATTTCTTTAATGAATTATAATCTCTTAATTTTGTGGGGAGAGACATTTAAAAATGTATTGTTAGAGGTGAAGGAGGAGTGAGGGGCACCACAGTGTCCCTCTGGCTCGAATTCATGGGGGACAAGGGAAAACCAAGCGAAATAGATGTAGACTATCAGTTGTCATTGCATTCAAGGGATGAATATTGAAAATTAATTGAGCAGACCTAAATTTTTTTGATGAATATTGTTACCATTTTCAACATTCCTATCGTTTAGAATATGATTGAAATTCGGGAAGTTCATCATCTATATTTAATTTCCAAAATTAATATTCATAATTCATTGCATATAAAAATCGAGTCCACTTTTCAATGGAGCAATTAAAACCATTCGTACATTTGAAGTAACGGATGGGGTGCTAGTTGCTAGAGGGAAAGTTGTTACGTATTCCCGATTGATTTGAGATAAAATTAAATAAAAGAGTAAAATTCATTTTATTAATTAAAATTTGAACAAACAAGAGAAGTTGGGGAGCCGAATTTTTAAGAAATAATCGTCGAGCGGTAGCCGATTACCCTTTGACTTGCCGTAACTAGGTTGAAAAGCCATCCCTCATTCGTGTTTTTTTATTGATCCGGGAATAAATGTCTCTACTTTTGGAGTATCAAATGATCTCCCGGACAAGAGAAATAAACTGTTGTCTTTATTTTACTCACCCCGGCTAGTTAATGACTCTGGGTTGTTGTCTCAAAGAGTCTCGATCTGCAAGGGCTTGGTCAAAAGGTACCAAGAGTTGTCCATCGGGTAACAGAGGTACGCTTCTTACAGCAGGATACCTGGGATAACTCGTCCGCCGGGCGACAACGGCTCGCTTCCGACGGCAGGCAACAATTGAACAAAAGCTCACTGGATCACTGGTTTCAGTTTATTTGAATAAATTTTCACTTTTCAGTTTGTAATTGTTTTTCCTTTTCACTGAGAATAGTTCTGGATATTCAAGGACGAAGTTATTTCACGTCGCAGAGCTCTTCTTGAGCTATGACCGGCTACTTCGAGCGCTGGAGCTGAACTGCTTAGGATCACTGAAATATTCGACTTTTAAACTTAAGTTTTTGCGGAAAATAAACTATGAATTGTATTGCGAGAATTCTCGTGGAGGTGACTGAAAACACCGAACCAAAGTTCAAAGCATTTTCAGATCGTCTCCGTAAAATTGTCGAATTAGCTTCATGAATTTAAAATGTAAACTAATTTTGAGGATTCGAGTGGGGGTCACTGGAAACACCGAACCAAAGTTCAAAGCATTTTCAGATCGTCTCGGTAAAATCCTCAGAATTGATCTACTGGTAAAAAGTATGAACTGTATTGCGAGGATCCCCGTGGGGGTCACTAAAAATACCGAACCAATGTTCAAAGCATTTTCAGATCGTCTCGGCAAAATCCTCGAAATAACTTCATAAAAAGTCAACAAATTTTGAGAGTTCTCATGAGAATCGCTGAACACCGAATAAAATGTTCAAAGCATTCAGATCGTCTCGACAAAATTCTTAGAATTTATTCACAGGAGTTATCCAAAGTGTAACCTAAACTAATTTTGAGGATTCTCGTGGGGGTCACTGGAAACACCGAACCAATGTTCAAAGCATTTTCAGATCATCTCGGCAAAATCCTCAGAATTAATTTATTAGGGTATTGGCACTTTAATTCACTTCACGATCACAAAATAAGTTTGAATTGATTTTTTGTTTCAAATCTTTATTTGATTTTTAAGCCGAGTTTCCTAGTCAGTTCAGGCACCGCCGGGTATTCAACGGATTATCGGATTAAATTTGTTTATTAAAGCGTTGTGGACTTGATGAAACTCTTGAATTAATTTTAGTAATTATTTGGTGAATTTCTCATTCACCAAAATCGAAATAAAGTTCGAAACTAAATGTTGAAGTGACAGAAAAATTCTAAGTTTGGATCGAGAAATAATTCTAAGTCCAGAGGGAACAAATCAAGAATAAATCCAGAAGGGATATTACAAAAATTCTCTCAGTGCCAAGAGGGACGTGTCGAGAATTTGACTAAGTCCAAGAGTACACAACACTTGCGAAAATTCTTCTAAGTCCCAACGGGGACACTTCGAGAATTTCACTAAGTCCACAAATTCGCGAATTTTCTAAGTCAGAAAAACACTACCGAATTTATTTCACTTCGCGGAGCTCTTCTTGAGCTATGACCGACTACTTCGAGCGCTGGAGCTGAACTGACTGTAGGCCACTGCGACTGGAGGTACCTCAACTCGGTGTGTATGGAGTCGATCGTTGGCGCATCAGTAGTGCAGTAGTGGGAGTGAGTGGGGATGCCACGTTGAGCGTAGAGCTCTCCGACTGAATAAGAGGTGTTATATACAAAATCTCTAAAATTTAAAATCTCTTTTATTAAATTTTATTTAATGTTCGCTAGACGTATCGAGTCGCCGTGTCTCAAGGGAATAACATAAAATTCGGCTCCTGCACAATTATTCCTCCGCACCCAACATCGCCGTGTACGTTTCCCTTAGTCTTGGGCTTTAACCGTGCGGTAAACCGACTTGAGTGCGCGTCCGGAATAACTGCAGTAATAATTTTGATCCGCGACAATTACGCTCACCTTCGTAGTCGCGCAAGTTAGAGCATATCATACACGCGTGTGTCACTGGTTGGACTCATTTGCAAATTCTACCATTAGTTATTAGATTAAAATCAAGTTAATTGAAATCGAAGCTAGCCTTTTATAATACGTGAACCAATTCTTAGTGGAATTTAGTGAACTTTATCAACTTATTTGACTTAATATCTCCAAAATAGTGAAATTAATCAAAATTGAGTGACCATCCAACTAATTAGGATTCGCCGCCTCCCGTCTATCCGAAGATCATCGAAGGACGTTTTCGCCGACTATACCAATTTTGTAAAGTCTAAGATAAGGGTGAGCCTAATTATTTCCACATTAGGTTTTCCGGGACAAATCTTCGGCCTCTCTTAATTTCATCGTTCGAATCGAGTCAATCAATTTTATATGCGCTAATCGTCCAGTATCGAATTCCAGATTATTGCGATTTGTGTCAATTAGTTAAATAAATTACTAGTTTAATTTGTTTTGATTTAAAGTATAAGGTTCCAAGATCATATATTTCTCAATTTAACAAAAGTGTTTTATTCATGGGGCCATTAAAGTTTTAACGGGAATTCACTTCGGTTTATAAATTATTTCATTTGCCCCTCAATAATCTCCTTCGTACCTCAAACTATTTACATATCCAACGACACGATTCAGTGAGAAGTGCGTAGCACTGCAGGTAAGGGTCCATAGGGATTATACTCTCAAGCAAAGACCATGTAAGTCTTGTGAGAATAGTCCAAAATTTTATTTGTTGTGAAAATTATCGGACCTCCGTCCGATTTATAACAACTTTGGTGTCAGAAGTGGGATACCTCCCCTCACTGTGTCGTTTGTTACATGCATCCGTTGCGTGGATAGTTGTATCATTTAAAGTCATTCAAAAAGGAAAAAAAATTTTAATTCAATTTGAAAATTCAACATTTTATTATTAAATAACCAAGCATCAAGGACTTTACGCCAAAGTGTACATTTGAGAAACGTTTCAAGTTTTATATAGATTAGAAAATAAAATGGCGGGTGACGAAACCCCAGAAGAGCGCGCCGCGCGTGAAGCACGTGAAGCTGAGCGCCTGCGACAAGCGAATGCGAATCAAAATCGAGATATTCCAGCAGATTTGAATAATACACGGGTTACGATGAACGAGAGTACATCTGCGACCGACCCAGATTTTGTTCATTATCTCAGAGCAAGAGACACCTACTTTAATATTCCAACCTTCAGTGGACTACCAGATTCTGAAACAGACTATCTCGATTTTGAGACTGCAGTTAAAAGGTGTTACAACAAACTTTCTCCAAGAAATCCAGACTTCATCGCAGCCGTTCTAGATGGTTTACGCTTACCAGCTAGAGCGTATTTGGAGTCTGTTCAAATTAATTCTACCGATGAGATCCTCGAGATTCTCGGTGGTAAATACCGTAAAAGATACAATCAGGCCTATTTTGAGGAGAAAATTAATGACTCGACTTTGAAGAAATATGAGGAGGTCGATGATTTCACCCTTCGCTTGATGAAAATTGTAAAGAATGCCGGAAACGCTCTTAAGCTTCTCTATCCTAACCACCACCAGGTATTGACACAATTAATTGAAGAATTAGCTGTAAAGAGGCTCATGAAGCTAGCCCTATTTGAATATCGCGTAGAATTGAAGAGAGCTAATGTAACGATGCTTCGCGAAGCATTGGATGTGATCAAACCTTTGGTGGAGGAGGACAGAGGACCTGATGTACCTGGCAGAAGTAACAGTTTTTATTATAAAGAACGTCGATCTGACCATTCCGAGGATCGTAACCGGTGGCCTTCGTGAGATCGCTCAGTACGTTTCGAAGACAGAGACTCATCAGGTGAACGCGAGTGCTATATATACGACAGTCCAAATCAACGATTTTCGCGATCGGACTCGAAAAACTATTATCGTCGCGATAATGACAGAGACTCACGTGAAGCGGACAGATATTCGGCCGTGCCCTCGTCGAAGGACGAAATGCTTAGTGAAGACGAATGTTGTCGCTGTGCGCGTTGCCCGTATAACCAAAGTCGGGAGACCGGAAAATTCTCTCATCCAGAAGACCGACAATCTGGACGAGACAGAAATAACGAAAGGCAACGTAAAGCCGACAGTAAGGCGTCTTCACGGGAAGACTCTCGCGATCGTCACCAATCCCGACGGGATGGTACCCCAGATAGACGAAACAACTCACGACGCGAGTCTTTAAACGGGCAGGGCGCTCGCTCACCGAAAGCGGGAGCGAGCGAAACCACTGAACAACAGACTGTGTCTGTAATGGAGATATTGCGCCGGTTGTAAACACGGAAATAACGGAGTATCGGAAAGGTATGTGTCCGGTCATACCAATTAAACATCGTGATTTTCATAACTATCAGACGAATTTACTCACTGATACCGGGAGGGAAGCTAGCCTAATTTTTATCGATGTACTGCACCCAGAGGCTAGAATTAACTCAAATGAAAAGATCTTTCTCGTGGGAGTAGGTTCGAAAATAACGGAAACGTTAGGTACGTTCACAATGAAATTGCGTGGCATTTTCATAAAATTCCACGTAACCCCTGTGCCACCTGGCGGTTATCCAGGAATAATCGGCCGAGATTTCCTGTACCGAAATGGCTGCATGATCTCATACGATATGCACTCTCTTTCCACGGATCTCCCTGTCGATCAATTCCTTTTACAATGCAATTCCCGAAGTATCTGAAGGAAACTGCAAGGGCCGCCGTATTTACCGAAGAAGATGGGCCTATTGTCCTAATCGAAGCCCCCGCATTGCGAGGGGGCTCGGGGTTATTTCTGCTTGATACAGGTGCTGCCGTAACTATAGTCTACGAAGACGACATTGATAAAGAATTCACCCCGTGTAAGCCGCGTGTACTTGTCGGTGTGTCAATGGACAGCGTGCCGATCGTGGGGACGATCTCGATTGATGTCAACGGAACACCGACGGAGTTCAACGTTGTCAAGGGCTCCCATAAATCATATTGTGGCGTCATCGGCAACGACTACTACATGCCGTCGAGGGNTGACTACTTCGTGCCGTCGAGGGCAGAACTCGATCTACATCGACAGTCACAACGATTACGATCGATGCCCACCGAGCCCATCCTATTCCATCAAGAACTGAAGGTGAATGAGCTCATAAACTTACCGCCCAATTCTGAGATGGAAGTTCCGGTGCAAGCTACTAAGCCCATCGATCGGAAGAGCTATCTGCCAACAATCGAATTAAAGCGTGGAGTCACACTCAAAGCACAAGAACTGGAGCTGAGAGAAGGTGACGTGTTTTGGGCCTGGATATGCAATGAAAATGATGAGCCAGTGAGCATCGTAGTGCCTGCGCAAGAACTGCAACCTCTGGCAGAGATAATGAGCATCACAGAACTCGAGGGACTCGAAGTATACAAGGACCCTTTTGGTGAACCAGACCTCGACATAGAGATGGAAGCACAGCCGACAGTCACTGGAAAAGCGCGAGAACAACTAATTCGCGATCGACTACGGCCTGGAAATGACGAAGGGACTGAACAGTATATCCGGGAATCTTTGCAGTATTACTATGACATAATAACGGTCCCTGGTGAACAACCCGGCCAAATTGCGGAAGTCGCGTGCACGATTAGGACTACTGACGATAAGCCAGTTTACATCAAGCAGTATCGCGTGCCTGAAAAGCTCAGGCATGAGTTAGCATCTCATGCCGAGAGCCTGCTGAACCAAGGCAAAATCGGACCTTCCAAATCTCCTTACAACTCGCCCGTTGTCTTGGTCCCGAAGAAGCCCGACTCAAAAGGGAATAAGCGGTGGAGAATGGTAGTGGACTACAGGTGCCTCAACAAGAAGACCATCGGAGACAGGTACTCATTGCCTAGAATCAGAACAATCCTTGACAAATTTCAACGCTCGAAAGTCTTCAGCACCCTGGACCTAGCAAGTGGGTTTCACCAGATCAAGATGGATCCACGTGACAGAGAGAAGACCGCTTTCTCCACCCCTTAAGGGCACTTTGAGTACCTGTATATGCCGTTTGGACTGAAGAATGCACCGGCTATTTTCCAACGCGCCATGGACAGAGTGTTGAAGGGGCTAATTGGACACGGAGTTCAGGTGTAGCTGGATGATATCATCATACACTCTAAGACCAAGGGTCGCCATCAGAAGCTCCTAAGAGCAGTGTTCCAGCGACTGAAGGAGCACGGAGCATCTCTACAGTCGGAGAAATGTCAACTTTTCCGACGCTAGGTCACCTACCTCGGATTCATCATCAACGAATAGAGCATTCGCCCAGATCCTGTCAAGGTACATGCCATCGCAGCTTTCAACACTCCGAAAAATTAGTCCGAGCTGAGAAGCTTCCTCGGTATGTGTAATTATTTCCAACGCTTCAAGGAATGGTATTCGCCTAGAATCAGCCCATTACATGCCTTATTCAAAAAGGACGTGGAGTGGAACTGGGGGCCAAAACAAGATCTGGCCTTCAACGAGGTAAAAATCTTCCTCACAAATGAACCTTGCCTTTTACACCCCGATTTCGAGAAAACGTTCTTCGTCACAGTGAACTCATCACCATGCGGAGTAGGCGCCGTGCTGACCCAGCCGGATGACGACGGACTAGAAGGACCTGTGGCCTCCACGACCCTAGAAGATAGAGAAACTCGGTGGACTGTCGAAGAACGGGAGTGTCTGGCGGTAGTATTCGCTCCGAACCACTTCCGTCCGTATCTGTACGGGGCCCAATTCGAGCTTTTCACGGAGAGCTCCGCAGCTGTCTGGCTCCAAGATTGCACAGACTACACTACGCGGAAGGCTCATTTGAAAACGAAGATTTCGGAATACGATTACATAGTACATCATCGAACTGGCAAAACGAAGCAAGTCGCTTCCGCATTGGCGTACCATCCAGTTGATCCGCCCACAACAGATGCTGAAGCTAAGTACGCGATACTGCCATATAATCGAGCTAGGTTGCCCACGAGACCAAGGTCTAAAACCATCGCAGACCCCACTGGGGATGATCAACCAGTTCGTCGACTCGTGGGTAGACTCAGGAAGCTTCCACTCGAAGGAACATTGTCAATTAAACCGCCGGCTACGCGAACAGTCGGTAGGCCGAGGAAGGATTCGTCAGAAGAATTTCAGCTCTCGACTTCAAGGCAGCGACCTGCAACAACAAGTTCTCGTGTGCAATCCAATAATCCGAAGGGATTGCAACCCACATCATCACTGGAAAATACGAGTACAATAGTGAGCCGACTGAGATCAAGAACCATAACCGAGCCACGGGATAACAAGCCGACTGTCGTAATGCCAGATGTCATGGACGAATCAGAAGAAGACACCGCAGATCTACTTGAGGAATTGATATCATTTCAATTCGGCAACCACGCGAAATACCAGAGATTCCACCACCGCCTGAGTACAACAATACTGAAGACGACGTATTCGATGAAATCCCGCCACCTGGAAACGAGGCGATTATCGAAGTCCGGAAAAGCCCGAGAGATGACTCCGATCCTGAAGAACTAGAAGTAGAGGAGCCTCCTCTCAGACTGCTGCATGAAAGAGCCCCTGTAACCCCTCCTGGGAATGAAGATCCCGACCGAACCTTAAAATCGAGCTCCTTCAAACCGTCACCAAGTTTTAGCGAGGCGATGCAAAGGTCATTCCGCCTATTGGACATGAAGGATCGCGAGAGAGAAATTGAGACCCCAGCTGATGATGAAGAGTCAGAGGTTGAGGAAACCGCCCACGAGGAACAGCCGTCCATCGGAAGCCGTGCGAAATTAAGAGTGAAACGGATTGAGCAACTCCTGGAGAACGTAATAGAGATGCAGCGCAGCTTGCAGCAGAACTTGACTGTGATGTCTAGACTCGAAACGGCGCAATCCGCTGAGAGTCATATGGAAGTTTCCCATGAGCAGGAACAAGAATCACTTCACCCGGACTCTCGATCCTCATCAATAACCGAAGTCGAGCGGAAATCATATGAGCCGACCACTCCAGAGTCTCAACCGAGAAGGCCGACCTTNTTCAGCTCTCGACTTCAAGGCAGCGACCTGCAACAACAAGTTCTCGTGTGCAATCCAATAATCCGAAGGGATTGCAACCCACATCATCACTGGAAAATACGAGTACAATAGTGAGCCGACTGAGATCAAGAACCATAACCGAGCCACGGGATAACAAGCCGACTGTCGTAATGCCAGATGTCATGGACGAATCAGAAGAAGACACCGCAGATCTACTTGAGGAATTGATATCATTTCAATTCGGCAACCACGCGAAATACCAGAGATTCCACCACCGCCTGAGTACAACAATACTGAAGACGACGTATTCGATGAAATCCCGCCACCTGGAAACGAGGCGATTATCGAAGTCCGGAAAAGCCCGAGAGATGACTCCGATCCTGAAGAACTAGAAGTAGAGGAGCCTCCTCTCAGACTGCTGCATGAAAGAGCCCCTGTAACCCCTCCTGGGAATGAAGATCCCGACCGAACCTTAAAATCGAGCTCCTTCAAACCGTCACCAAGTTTTAGCGAGGCGATGCAAAGGTCATTCCGCCTATTGGACATGAAGGATCGCGAGAGAGAAATTGAGACCCCAGCTGATGATGAAGAGTCAGAGGTTGAGGAAACCGCCCACGAGGAACAGCCGTCCATCGGAAGCCGTGCGAAATTAAGAGTGAAACGGATTGAGCAACTCCTGGAGAACGTAATAGAGATGCAGCGCAGCTTGCAGCAGAACTTGACTGTGATGTCTAGACTCGAAACGGCGCAATCCGCTGAGAGTCATATGGAAGTTTCCCATGAGCAGGAACAAGAATCACTTCACCCGGACTCTCGATCCTCATCAATAATCGAAGTCGAGCGGAAATCATATGAGCCGACCACTCCAGAGTCTCAACCGAGAAGGCCGACCTTGCCATTTCACCCCGGACTCTCAAGCGGGCGAAACAGGATATCATTAATGCCGACGCCGAAAACGGGAACAATCCCCGTGGCGAAGTCAAGCCCCATGATGAGTGCCGGGTCGTCTACATCTAAGCAACATCAGAAGATGAAGAAGTTGCGATTTTCGCTGCCGCCTGGCCGTGACGAGGAAGTCGTANTTTGCATTGTATCCAGGGGGGAAGTCGTGCTTAGAATGACACGGCGAGAAATCAGGTTACTGGGAGCGATCTGGCTGTGTGCATTGGTGGGCTGGAGTGAATGCCGCCAAGCAGATACTCCACCCGAAGACAAGGTGCCGTTCACCGTGAAGTACTTCCAGAGCAACCCGGGAATCTACTATGAACCAATACAGGATGTCCAATTGGTGCGTAAGGAATGGCAAATCNATCGCGAGGCCCATAACAGCATAGTAGGGGGACACAAAGGCGTGATTAAGACGTGTCGTCGGATCAGAGAGCGATTTTATTGGCTGNTGGGAATCTACTATGAACCAATACAGGATGTCCAATTGGTGCGTAAGGAATGACAAATCATTACTAGTATTGATCTGCCCAGCTTCCATCGATAGATTGACCGAGTCACTAGTTCACATCATAATATGTTGTTGGAAAAATGCCTGACGCTACTGCGCGAAGGAGAATGCAAGGAGATCCTGAAGCTCGACTCTATCGAAACTCTCTCTNACTTACGATACAAGACGCGTTGACAAAGTATTGTATCGCCGTCGCGCTGCCAGACATACATACCGAAACGATCTCAACAGCGTTGGCTCATAACTTATACGCAGTGTACGGTGCTACTAAACTGCTGCTGTCCGATCGAGAAACGAGTTTCACCAGTAAACTCTTCGCGCAGATCAATGAAATTTTCAGGGTGAATGAGGTTACTACTTTGGGATATAGGCCGCAAACGAACGAATCGCTGGAACGCAGCCATCGAGTGCTTATGGATTACGTACGAACCGTAATGGAAGACAGACGATTGGGATTTATTACTGCCATTTGCTATGTTTTCTTACAACACATCCGTGCACTCGGCAACTGGTTTCACCCCGTACGAACTCGTATTTGGTCGGAAAGCCCGTGCGCCAACGGCGTTCCCAGACGAACGAGACCTACAGACCTACCACGATTATATCGTTGATCTAGTAACGCGATTAGATAAAATCCAAATCGTGGCAGCCGATAACTTGAACGCAGCTAAACTAAAATCCAAAAAGTATTACGACCGAGATGCGCGTCCAGTCGATTTTCGGGTCGGTCAGTTCGTCGATATTATCAATGAACCGAAAAGGGGCAAGCTAGACGACTATTACAAAACATCCTATGAAATAGTTGGTATTTCCGAAAACGGAAATTTGATTCTCGAGGATGCAGAAGGAGAGCGATTCAGAAGGCATCCTAACAAAGCGAGGTTAGTCCCGGATTAAGGAGCTATTCTGGTTGATGGAAAAAAAAACTGATACCAGGATAGCCCCTAGAACTCACCCCTTTTGCCTAAATCCCAATTTTTGCATTGTATCCAGGGGGGAAGTCGTGCTTAGAATGACACGGCGAGAAATCAGGTTACTGGGAGCGATCTGGCTGTGTGCATTGGTGGGCTGGAGTGAATGCCGCCAAGCAGATACTCCACCCGAAGACAAGGTGCCGTTCACCGTGAAGTACTTCCAGAGCAACCTGGGAATCTACTATGAACCAATACAGGATGTCCAATTGGTGCGTAAGGAATGACAAATCATTACTAGTATTGATCTGCCCAGCTTCCATCGATAGATTGACCGAGTCACTAGTTCACATCATAATATGTTGTTGGAAAAATGCCTGACGCTACTGCGCGAAGGAGAATGCAAGGAGATCCTGAAGCTCGACTCTATCGAAACTCTCAAACTACAGATTATTCAATTGAATCGCCATCTGAACGATCTCTTCGATGCCCCAGAAACTAAGCCGATCGGCCTGCGAGGACGACGTGTACCGCTGTTTGCCTTCGTTGGTAGCATACATCGCAGCTTATTTGGATTAATGGACTACAACGACTATCAGCACATAACCAAAGAGATAGACAGACCATACCAGTCACAGAGAGAAATCACCAGCATTGCGAACAATTCAACTCACATCCTCAGGTCCAAAATTGAAGATATTAGCCACTCCATAAATCAGACGAACTCCAATATTCTGGCCTTGAAAACAACCGCAGAAGAAATACTGAACAGAATCAACCACGACGACCACAGTATACGGGTCATCGAATACACGCTGAGGCTATCCCGAGCAGGCCTAGAAGTAGAGTCAGCACTCAGGAAGATGTTGGAGATCACCGAGAGAACAGTGGAGGCAATTGAAAACGCTAGGTATGGTCGTATTTCTCATACACTGTTGTCACCCGAACAACTCCACGACGTAGCAGCAAGGATTAAAGCAGTCCATCCGGAATTGGAATTCCCCATCCCAACAGACGTTACCGATTATGCGGCATTGTCCAAAGTCAGTACGATTAAGGTAGCTCATGCACGAGGAAAACTGTTGGCAATTATCACCTTGCCACTACTGGGCAGAGAAATATATCAGCTTTACCGTCTGCACCCGTGCAAAAGATCGCAGGTCGTAGGGAATCGAACCCTATCAGCGCACATCGCCCCGGAGAAGCCATTCTTGATTGTTGCTGAAGATCGACGCCACTATGCCCTCTTAGACCCCCGAGATTTAGATCTCTGTGCCCCACTTGGAATAAGNATATCAGCTTTACCGTCTGCACCCGTGCAAAAGATCGCAGGTCGTAGGGAATCGAACCCTATCAGCGCACATCGCCCCGGAGAAGCCATTCTTGATTGTTGCTGAAGATCGACGCCACTATGCCCTCTTAGACCCCCGAGATTTAGATCTCTGTGCCCCACTTGGAATAAGGATTGCCTGCGCGCAACGATTCGCCATTCGCAGTTCAATTTTGAGTCCCGCTTGTGAAGTGAAGCTGCTCTTGGAACCATCTGCAGGAATATTCCATAGCTGTATCATCAAAATCTCTCAATCACATGGGATCGAGTGGAAGGTGTTGGAATCCGGAACGCAGTGGCTTTATACAACAGATGAGCCCGAACGAGGAGAAATAATTTGCTCACAACGACTAGTTGGAACAATCAACATAACCGGGACAGGTCTCATTAGTCTTGGTCCGGACTGTAAACTACAAACCGCCAGTGATCAAATATCCTACGTGGGAGTTCTGCAGACCTCTGAGGCAGAGATTCATTTGCCACCCCTGAATTTGACCCTTCTCGAACTCGCCCCAGAGTTGGGGAGAAGCTCAGAATCATTAGATCAACTGAAGTCCATCCGCATCAAACCAGCCTTAAACTGGAAGGATCATATCGCAAGCGAGCTTCAACTGGATGAGGCTCAAAGGAGACTCGAAGCTATAGGCCAACAACACCAAGAAGCCTATCATCACCGCCTACTGACGTATGGTTCGATCGGAGGACTAGGTCTACTGAGCTTGAGTGGAATCGCTTATCTCTTACTCAGATGGAAGGGTGCCTGGCCCGTGTTACAGTGTATCTGTAAGAATCGAAAGGGTTCGACGGGGAAAAGACGCGAAATCTTCACCGAAAAGGCGAGGACTAGAATCAACTCATTGCCCGCCCTACATTCCTCGCACCAAACGGAGCACATTGAAGTATTGATACACCATGACAACCCCAACGAAGATCCGCACGGAAAAGCCGCCCGAGGCGAAAGGAAGCCACCAATGACCAGTCGTTCACGAGCAGTAACCCTCATCGAATAATGTCAGCTACCTCTATAAGTAATCACATGGGAAATAATTCCCGATTGTATTACTCTAAGTTAAATATAACGGATTTTGATATTGGACGATGGAACTCTCGCGCGCGAAGACCGAAAATCGGTGATATTTCGCCCGTCACGGGGGGGATGTTATATACAAAATCTCTAAAATTTAAAATCTCTTTTATTAAATTCTATTTAATGTTCGCTAGACGTATCGAGTCGCCGTGTCTCTCGGACGTCCGCGCGCTGACCTCGAGCGTCAGCAACTTTAGACGCGCGTGATGACTTCGAGCGTCAGCAACTTTCGGCGCGCGTGACGACTCCGAGCGTCAAAGGAGACTCCAAGGACACGGTGACTAATCTATACTCGCCATATCATATTTAATTCACATTTACCTTACGAATAGTCTCGCGCGAATGAAATTAAAATGTCAGCATTTCCATACGTGAAGTATCACGCAGAATTTCATTTCTATCCCCGTTTCGCACGTGAGCGCAAAATTTGACGATGAAGCGCCCATCCCCAATGGGTGCATCGAAATGAAGAGCGCTCGAGACAATAGTCAGTCACGATTTTACCATCAAGGGAATAACATAAAATTTGGCTCCTGCACAATTATTCCTCCGCACCCAACATCGCCGTGTACGTTTCCCTTAGTCTGGGGCTTTAACCGTGCGGTAAACCGACTTGAGTGCGCGTCCGGAATAACTGCAGTAATAATTTTGATCCGCGACAATTACGCTCACCTTCGTAGTCGCGCAAGTTAGAGCATATCATACACGCGTGTGTCACTGGTTGGACTCATTTGCAAATTCTACCATTAGTTATTAGATTAAAATCAAGTTAATTGAAATCGAAGCTAGCCTTTTATAATACGTGAACCAATTCTTAGTGGAATTTAGTGAACTTTATCAACTTATTTGACTTAATATCTCCAAAATAGTGAAATTAATCAAAATTGAGTGACCATCCAACTAATTAGGATTCGCCGCCTCTCGTCTATCCGAAGATCATCGAAGGACGTTTTCGCCGACTATACCAATTTTGTAAAGTCTAAGATAAGGGTGAGCCTAATTATTTACACATTAGATTTTCCGGGACAAATGTTCGGCCTCTCTCAATTTCATCGTTCGAATCGAGTCAATCAATTTTATATGCGCTAATCGTCCAGTATCGAATTTCAGAATATTGCGATTTGTGTCAATCAGTTAAATAAATTACTAGTTTAATTTGTTTTGATTTAAAGTATAATGTTCGGAGATCATATATTTCTCAATTTAACAAAAGTATTTTATTCATGCGGCTATTAAAGTTTTAACGGGAATTCACTTCGGTTTATAAATTATTTCATTTGCCCCTCAATAATCTCCTTCGTACCTCAAACTATTTACATATCCAACGACACGATTCAGTGAGAAGTGCGTAGCACTGCAGGTAAGGTTCCATAGGGATTATACTCTCAAGCAAAGACCATGTAAGTCTTGTGAGAATAGTCCAAAATTTTATTTGTTGTGAAAATTATCGGACCTCCGTCCGATTTATAACAGGGGCGAGCGTGTCAACGGCTCCCTTGTGTATTGCATGTGGTTCATCCCCATTATTGTGGTACTTTACATATGCCTTAATACATTGAATTTTTAAATTTTTTGAATTTCTATTATTATGTTCGGTATTTTTGACAATCAATCTTTCGTTTTTGAGTAAATTTTCGAGTGGATTTTCACTACGGCTCAAACGATTCTTTACAGCACCCTTGTGGTACTACAAGTGACAATTTTTGTCTATTGACCTTGTTTATTGACAAATTTTACCAAACTTTTTTTTGAGTCTATTTTTGGACCGGAAATGTAATTCTAGTGATAAAAGATTTTTTTCAGTTTTAATGTTATAAAAATGACATTCGATTGTTAATAACATTATTATTTAACAATATATCGGAAACGTTTCTGGTTCTAATCTGATTTATCTGAAAGCCCTTGATTTATAGTATTTTTTCCCAAAATTTCATTATTTTATCTTTTTAATCTTCGGAGATATTCATAGTTGAAAATTTGACCTTGAAAAACTATCTATTAGCAGAAGCTAATTAATTCTCAAAGGGTAGTTTTTGAATTGAAAAATCTGTTTAATATTCTATTCTGTGGAGAATCTAATGGAGTATTGTTGGAATATTTTTACTTTCCGAAATGTCAGGTTGTTCAAAAGTTATTAAGGTTTCAGGTTAAGGGTAGCTAATGACCTGGAAATTGACACTTTCTAATTTGACTTTTTCCATGTTTTTTCATTATTTTCATGTTCCTCAACTAAACTTCAATTGATTGCATTGATTTTTGAATTTTTATGATAAATTTCGAATGACATGTCAATAGACAGTCGGATCTGTCTATTGACTTTTGACTTTCTGAGAATGCTGTCTTGTAGAGCCGAATTTATAGATGATTTTTTATACCAAACTTTTTCTTATATTTCCCATAGAAAAAGCGCTAGCAATTTCCTAAGTTTCGTTACAGCACACGCATACACATCTGTGAATGCGAGTGTGCAACTTTCAAAAAATCATATCTCCGCTGCATATGGAGATTAAGGAATAATTCAAATTGTTTCTTATTCTGGCCTTCGAGATCTTTGTTTTTAGCATTTTTCCAGATTTTTCCGATGAAATTTATTATGTTTTGTTTATAACAATTAGATTTGTTAATGGATTTTCCAATATATGATTGAGGGATTTTGTAGTTTGCAATTTATAGCATACTTTTTATTCAACAAACTTCTCTCCATTTCTAACACAGAGGGCGCTATTAATTTCCAAAGTTCTAATAGATAAATGGATACACGTGTGTGCGTAAGTGTTACCATTTCAAAAATTCATATCACCGTTGCATATAGAGATGAAGAAACGATTCAAGTTACTCTCTATTAAGGTTCAAGAGGCCTTCATTTTTTATATTTTTCTATATTTTTTTTGGACAACTTGTATATCATTTGTTAATAACAATTGAATTTGTTTATCGATTTTTAAAATTCTCATTAGTGAAATTGGTAGTGCTAATTTTATGAAGCGTCTTTTAATAGGGGAATATTTCTCCATCTTCATTACAGATGGCGCCATGAACTTCCAAATTTTCGACTGATACACGTATATATACGTATTTGAATGCGTGAGTGTATCAATCTTTGAAAATTCATATCTCCGTTGCTTACAGAGATGAAAGAATGATTTTCGGTGGATGTCTACACTAATATAGATCCTTCATTTTTAGCTTATTTTCAAATTTTTCTATGAACGTTTTCTTAATTGTTTATAAACAATTTCACCTCTTTTATGATTTTTCGAGACAAATGATTTGAGGAATCGATGGCCTGAATTATTTCATGATTTTTCGTGTGTTAATTTATTCTTTTAAAGTGATTTATCTATTTTTTTATGGAGTTTCTAAGTTTTCATGTATTCTCACATGCGTCAGTGATTCTGTGTGGGCAATACACAGAAATCTATATCTCTTATGATAATGGGAATAGAAGATTCGTTCTGATTGAGATGTTTTTAGTAATTTTTAACCTTTAATTAGTATGTTGTCATCGTTCGCTTATGACGTCATCTTTCAACAAATTGATAATGTAACTTGATAACTGTTGAGTAAATTCTGATTTTGTCTGAGATAATTTGTTCTCTACTTATTTTAATGATTTTTGAGAGTAATTTCTTATTTTTCTGTTTATTTTTGCAAAAGTTACACCATCTCGAAATCTCAACATTTTTGTTTTTCGACGAATTTGTTCAGAAGTTTCAAAGATTTTCCTCGTTTCGAGAGTGTGCGTTACTCATTGTCACGGTTGCCAGCCTGCCTTGGCACCGCAGATCGATTCATCTATAATCATTGGTAGTTTAATTAATTTCTTTTTAGTTAATGATTGTATTTAGATTAATCAATCGGTCAATGTCAAGGTGACAAATATTGCCACGTCCTCTGTTGACGTTTCCATCTTTTACGACTCGTCACTTCATCTTTTTAGCTTGATATAAGCTCTTTATTGTATTTTTCGTTTTTATTTTTCAAGTGTCCATAACTCATAAAATATTGATTTTATCAAAAAATAAAGTGGATAGTTTTTATGTTTGTTTTTAGTCAATCTTTCGATTAGTAAGTGAATTTTTGCAAAATATTAGTTTGAGAATTTTTGTACTCTGAAGATTTACATTTCTTTTCATTATTTTCAATTTATTTCAAGACAACATCGAATAATAGAGTAACGTAGGTCAATACGTAACAAAGTGCGGGATGCCGGGGAACCATACTATCCATTCCATGGTGGATACGTATCGAGACTCAGAGTGGCGGTGGAGGGGAAGTGCGAAATGCCGGGGTACTGTACTATGCATTGCATTGAATGGGATGATTGAATGGGGTGGACAATGGGGGGGCATCTTAAAAGGGGGGGCATCTCAAGCATTATTATTTAATTGAGGGATGTTTCTTCGAAATTCATCAAGTGGAGCTATTTTTTTTAATCTTACGATTTGTGACACACATATTTTCTTCTAGAAATTATTGGAATGTGAAAAATGGAAATTTCCATCTATTTAAATTTTATTTTTCTATAATGGTTATTATAGATTTTTCCTAAAGTCACAATTCATAATCTTTCATTCAGCACTCCCCACTATAAAAAATGAGGGGAGGTATCACCTAATCTCCCCCCAACACCTCATCCACATCACGCAGTACTATATAAGGACGGCTCGCAAACCCCACAGGCATTCATACATACCCCTCCTAAGTGGAGTAATTATTAACGACAGTTCGTTCAAGTGCAGTTTCAAGTGTTCACGTCCAACGAAAATTCATCATATGCTGAACCCTTAACAGCTGAAGACAAGGAAAAGTCCAGTTTTCATTCCACGAGCCTAGAGAAATAAATATTTTGAGGAATATCTTCAAGGAATCATTCGTACTGTTATCAACAAGCACTCTGGAGCAGGATTATTCCTGATACTTGCTGGAGTGAAGGCAAAACTACGCATCTATCGACATGGGAATGTTCTTCTCGACCGCAACTATCCGGTTCTGACAACACCTCTCGATGATGCCATGATCTTCCGGAATCATGTAAGTATTATTTGTATTTTCTCTCACAAAATTTTTTTTCATCCATTTAGACTGTGAACTCTATTTGTCAACCAAAAATTTCAATGTTCTTCTATTTTTTTGTTACAGTTTTAATGAGATGACTATTCCCTCTGATGTTTGGATCAAAAGTATGGATATCATTCGAATTATCTTCAATTATTTTCATAAAAATGTCATTTTTTTCAAATATTATTATCAAAATTTATTTTTTCCAATATTTCTTATAAAATTCATGTTTTTTTAATACTCTTATACAATTCAATTTTTTCAAATCTGAAATTTCAATGTATTATTCATGGGATATTCAAATAAAAGAGCAGAGGCGACAGTAAAACTGAAAATGAAAAAGAAAGACTTTATTCTGAGTGTCGAATTACATCAATCCTCACACATCTTATCTTCAGAAAAATGAACATTCGCGTGCCACAGTTCAAGCGTAGAGTTGACGACTTTCTGAGGGGGGCAGGGGTGTAACAAGAGATGTCATTCAGAGGAGAAAACGAGAGGCGAGTGACAGCAGAATTATCACGGAGTTAACCCCAAGTCAGTTGAGTGCGTACAGTCAAGTCAAAAGAATTGATAGTGTACTACAGAGTGAATATCTGTGGTGAAAAAATGGATCAAGTGAGTAACAGTGTGTAAAAGTCAATGTGAATAATTAATTAATGTTTTTCCTTGTGAAAATTTTCAAAACCATTAAATTTTTTGCCTTGGAATTTTGCTCTGTGGGTGATGATGAGATAAAAATCGAAGGATGTGAATTTCGCTCAATTACCATCAAAAAAATTCACACTCCCCAGAATGTTATGTTGAAAGTAGATTCGGAAGATGAGATGACTTACAATTGTAAGTTCAAAAAAATTATATTTTTAAGACCAATCAGTCAATTATGAAACAATACTGATCATTTTGTTCATCAAGATCATATCATTAATATTATCATTTTTTTGTTCCAAGTAGCACCCAGTGACGATGATAATGGTGAATTTCCCAATGGTGAGACATTTGCTGTGAGATCACGCATGAGACGTCCACCTAGACAGTACTTCTACCTAACTAATTATTGGACGTATTCCGAGCATGGAAAACGTATATTGATATTTTGATAATGATAGATTACAAAACATGTTATTTATTGCTGAACGTTCAGGGATGCCACTTGTCCTAAAAAAATGTGATGAAGAGACGACCAGCAGCTGCAGCAGTCTGATATTTGTCACACTCAGCCTTATCCTCAATAAGGGCATCGGAGATTTGTTTCGGTAAATAGATTAAGAACCCGTCTTCTACATCTGCAGCAATCTTTCATCCAAATTTGGTTGGAATTTCCTTGAGACATGTGTTTTTGTATTTCTGTCCAATAGTCAGCTCAGCAATTCTGGTAGTTGGCAGATAATCATCCGCGGAAGCAATTTCATTGATTTTCGTAAAATCAAGCGATGCTGGAGTAGATGTCTTTTTCGATGTCATGATGAATCAATTAATCTTTCACTTTTTCAAATATCGTGAGGGAAATTATTTTTATTAGCTTCTAAGACCTTCTACTCTCTAAGGAGACTGCTGGTGGACTGACTGCTGAGTCTTGCGATCCATCAGCTTATATAGGGAGTGTGTGGGAATGTTGATATTTGAATGCTCTTAGGCTTTGAAAATTTCTAGGAAATTCTACAAGAATTATGAAGGATGTTTAGACTACAACCCCCAATGTTCGAAATATTCCGAGAAAGTCTCGATATTATCTGAATCCACTCAATTGTACAAGGTACAATTCAGACTGCAAACCCTAACCGACTAAAAATTCTGAGAAAGCCTTCAACCGTCTTGGTGTTATCTAAGTGCATTCAGTCGAGGGGGAGGTTTCTTGTTAGTCATAATATCCGAAGGATGTGATTGATAAAACTTCCAACCATTAGGGTGTTATCGCAGTCCCACAGGGTTAATGTTTCATTGGATTTATCAGCATCAGATGCAGTATAAAAGAGGAATGTGACTTCAACCAATTCATCAGTTCAGTTCTGGATAGTGTTACGGATTGGGGAGAATTTTCACAGTTAATTGCGTAATTAACATTTTATTTTGCATTAATAACGTGAGCACGAATTTCTAAATTTTTCAGGGAAGCTGAAATCAGTGACAATCGTCGAGCGGTAGCCGAAAATCACTAGCTTGCCGATGCTAGGGAGGAGAAATTCATTGCCGACTGTAATTTCCCGAAAACGAATAAATTAACAAAAAAACGAACTCTAATTTTTGGAGCATCAACCGACCTCCGCGGGTAGAGTAACACATGACGTCTTCACTAGACTTACCACTGTCCTGAATGATGCGACTTCAAACGATTCACCGACGTTCTGCTAGTAGATCAAACGGCCCGGCCCAGGATGATGTTTGGCATAGCTGCTGTCCGACGGCGACGATGGCTTTGTAAGAGAGGACGGACTGCTCTTCAAATCCACTCCAAGTTCACCTTGACTTTTGTCAATATAATTGTCTTAATAAAAAAATCACTGGCTGGTTAAAATGTTTCCTTCACGTAATGTTCCGAAAATAAAAAAAAAGAATGGGAGAGAATTATTAGGACTGTTATTTTATTTAATTTTTGTATGTTTATTTGAATCTCGCCGACGGAAGTGAACTGAATTTATTGAATTTCAAGTAACCGATTTTATTTAAAGAGGCCTGATAAGTGACCTTTCGTAATTCCCTTCGTTATCACTGTTAGGTATCCGGGAATAACTACTAGGACCAATTATCCGATTTACCGATTTTATTTAAAGAGGCCTGATGAGTGACCTTTCCTAATTCCCTTCGCTATCACCGTTAGGTATCCGGGAATAACTACTAGTACCAATTATCAGGGTTAATTGACCTGAAGGATTACGGGGTTGTCTGGATCGAACGGTCACTGAACTTTGTGACAGCTCGCCCAGTCAGCCGTGCGATCCTCTGAGCCAAAAGAACTAAAATCTCAAAAAAAGCGAATATCAACCGCGATCTCCTGGGAGAGATAGACCGTCCCCTAAGGGTCCAGTTAGTCCACCTTGGGAATCACGGGGCTGATTGACAACCTGGACACACGGGGTTGCTCCACCGAGTTAGTGTAGGGTCATCCCTAAACCAGCTCAGTGAGTCATCCGCACTATCCTGGTCGACGTGGATCAACCGCTAATTAGCAAATGACTCGCCTCCTCGAAAGAGTCAGCAAGCTGTTCGCAAATTTACGGGACTGATGAGGGATTCACTAGTGTAAATTATTCTGCACGGCACAAATTTATATAAAGTGAAATTTATTCAAAACCATTTGAATTCGCGTGAAAGAAACGGTCAGTTCAAACCTGTCGGGATTCAAGCGGTTTTTCACGATTTAAAATTGGAATTTTATTCCGTTTCGGAGTGACGGACTACGAATTTATTTCGGTTCTTATTGTAAATTGCACTGATGTACCTTGGAGAATTTCGTAAAAAAAAATTTCAAGTCCAGGAGGACAGAAGACGAAAATTTTGTAAGTCCGAAGGGAACCGCGCGCGAAAAGAAAACAAAGTCCAAGAGGACAGAGCACTGAAAAAAATTATGTCCAAGAGGACAGAATACGAAATTTTTCTAAGTCCAAAACTCGTTCGAACTGGTTACTTTTAATTTACTTCTCAGGAACTCTTTGGAGCTTATGACCGGCGGTTTTAAGAGCCGACGTTGAACTGACTGTTTCTCGTAGCGACTGGAGGTACCTCGACTGCCGAGCGGCGAGCTGTGCGCATGCGTCGAGCGGCGCAGTGGTGGGATGTGGGGTTGCCGCGTTCAGTGGAGTGCCTTGTTGGCTGAGTTAGTGGGGGAGCGCGTCAACGGGGTACCCCTATGCATTGCGTATATCTCATCCCTAACACTGCGGCACCTTACATGTGTCTTTAAAAATACATTGTTTTACATTTTTGACTTGGATTAATTATTTTTGACATTTCTTGACAGTAGATTTTCCATTTTTAGTGAATTTTGAGTTTGATTTTCTCTATGTCCTAAACGTTTCCTTTTGGCACCCTTATGGTACTGTAATTGACAATTTTTGTCTATTGACATTGTTTCTTGACATTTTTGACAAAACTCATTTTTGACCCTATCTTTGGGCTAGAAATACGATTCTGATAATAAATTTTTTTTTTCAATTTTTTAAAATCTTTCAATTGTTAATAACAATGGTAATTGTTGTTATTTCGGAACGGTTATTGTTTCATTCGAAGGTCTGTATTTTATCATATTTTTTCATAAATTTTCATTATTTTATCTTTACAACTTTCGGAGATATTGATTTGACCTTGAGAAATGTTTATTAGCCTTTCGGGGTGTTGTTTATAGCTTGAAAAATCTAATAAATGGCTCATTTTGTAGAGAATTTTATGGACTATTGTTGTGGAATTTATTGTTCCAATGTGTTCATTAGTTTAGGAATTATTAGCATTTGCAGCTAAAACAGTTAATTTGTCAAAATTGACATGTTTAAATTTTCAAATTTTCTATGATTTTCCTTCATATTCATGTTCTTGTTACTTGAATTCACTGATTTCAACTATTTTCAGATTTTTCGAGAATAATTTTTAATGGTATGTCAATAGACAATCAGATTTGTCTATTGACTTTGCAATTTTTTGTTACATATTTTTGTAGTTCGTAATTTATCCAGGATTTCCTATATTGAACGTTTTCCTATATTTCCCATAGGGAAGGCGCTATAAATTGTCAAAATTGGATTGAATACACCGATATACTATTTGTTGGTGTGCGTGAGTGTGTGTGAATATTTAAAAATCAATATCTGCATTGTTTATCAAGATTAAGATATGGTTTTGAATTGAATTGAAACAATTGAATTTGTCAATAAATTTTTGTATCTTTTATCGGTGAGATTTATAGTTTTGCATTTATAGAGCATTTTATGTCTGGAAAATTTTCCTCCATCTCTAATACAGATGGCGCTAGAATTTTTCAAAGTTCACGAATTCATGTATATACGTTTTGTATGCGTGTGCGTGGAAATTTTATTAATTCATATCTTTTCTGTTTATGAAGATGAAGAAATAATTTATTCTATTTTGTAATTAGGCCAAAAAGATCTTTGTTTTGTGATTTTCCCAGATTTTCCTGGTAAATTTTCATACATTTTGTTAATAACAATTAAATTTGTTGATAAATTTTTATTATTTTTATGAGTGAAATTAATAGTTCTCACTATATAGAGCGTCTTTTCTCTGAAAACCACTTCCTCATCTCCAACACAGATGGCGCTAGAATTTTCCAGCTTAGGTGTACACACGGATACGTGGGTTTAGATGTGTGTGTACCGAACTTTAAAAATTAATATCGTCATTGCATACTGAGATTAAGAAAAGATTTTTCGTAGATATTTACCACAGTTAGTGTCCTTTCATTTTGACTAATTTTCATTTTTGTTATTATAAATTTTTGTTAATTGTTATCAACAAATTCCATTTTTTAATAATTTTTATGACCACTATCTGGTGGAATATTTAGTTTAAATTATTTCTTGATTTTTCATGTATTCATTTCTTCTAATATGCGAATTTATGTAATTTTTATGAATTTTCAATTTTTCCTTGTGTGTGTTAGTATGCCGTGTGAGTGAAACAGAGAAATTAATGTTTCCCGTTTATGGGGATAAAGGATTTGTTTTAATTAATTTAGTTAGGGGACATTCTGACCTTTGTTTGTTTTGTTTGCACTCGTCTTCTTTTGATGACGTCGTCTTTGGCAATTTGTAAATAGAACTTGATAATTACTGAGTGAATTTGTTTTTCGTCTGAGATAATTTGTTCATTATCCCTTTTCGTGATTCTCAACATTTTTATAAATTTTTTCATTCATTCCAATAAAAGTTATATCATTTTTAGATAGACCTTGTCTATATATACGTGGAAATTTCCAAGATTTTGCCATTTCTGAGAGGGTGTGTTACTCGTTCTCGTGGTTTAACCCTCCCCTAACATCACAAAGCTGAGTTCTCTTCAATCATTGATGAGTGGGCTCCTGTATGGTCCCGAATTATTTTTATTTTGTATTTAAGTAATTATTTGTTTATTTTTGTGCAACGATTGTATTAAGAATCATCGGCCTGCAATGCCAGAATGAGAAATACTGTTCCGTCCTTCGTCAAGGGTTTTTTATCTTTTCGTTTCTTTGTTTTTATTTATATATAGAGCTTTTTCGGTCTCTTGTCTAAGAATGTTTTTTATATGACTCTTACTTGAAATATATGTGGTAATTCATTATTTAGAGTGAGTTGACTTGTCGATTTGCAAATAAGTAGAGGACCCCATTTCGATGGTCTATTATATTTTTGATTAATTCCATTGTTCGTAACATTTCAATTTGCTCAAGATAATATCATTTATAGAGAAACGGATGTGAATACGTAACATGACGATGGTGGGAGAAGTTGCTTCTTGTCTGTTAAGCGACAAAAGCAACTTAAAATCGGTAGCTTGTCTTGATATTTTTCCTAATGAGGGTAGAATTGATATAAAGTAAGAGAAAGAAAAAAAATTTGTGTCCCTCCTACTTCTGAATAATTTTGAAATATATCATTTTCTGTTTCACGGCGCAGTTATTTAAATTTTATGTTTTTGAATGAAAGAAAAAAAAAAGATGGTTGTTTTGAAAATACGTCACAGTATACAGACACTGATAGCCAGTTGTATCACTTCACTGTGCCTAATATTTATGAATGTATGAAGGAAGATATTGCCAAGTTCGATACTTCTGATTATCTAGAAGATAATGTATATGAAATGCCTAGAGTGAATAAAAAAGTTTTGGATCTCATGAAAGATGAGTGTAATGGTAAATTTATGACTGAGTTTGTATGTTTGCGAGCAAAACTTTACACTTTCAAGATTTTGGGTGATGCTAGGGAGAAAAAGAAGGCTAAAGAGGTGAAAGGATCACCGATAAGATCAATTACGTTTGATGATTACAAAGAGTGTCTTTTTTCAAACAGAAATGTTGTAAAATCTCAGTATTTAATTCAAAGTAAAAAACATGAAGTTTACACTGTTAAGCAGAGAAAATTAGCTCTGAAATGTGATGATGATAATCTGCCTGGTACGACAGATACTCTCCCATATAGATATTATGAGAATAAATAAAACATATTTTTGAAAAAACTAATTTTCTTGTTCAATCTTTATTTCATATGAGTATTAAATCCCAAAACCCATCCATTTGACATATTTCTTATTGCCTTTTGTCTTCAACACTTTTTCTACGAGGTAAACATCTGGATACTTGACTTTTTAAAGTTCTTCCTGGTAGAAGCCACCCTCGATTGGTTGATTCTGAACATCCATCAGTTTGTGTGTCACAGGATTGGTTCGTTGCACTTTGCTGATTGTGAAGATCTCAGTGGTCCAGTTGGGGGTGTACCCTTTCTCGAAGATTGTTTTATATTTGCTGACATGAACTCTGTCGCCAACCATGAATTTTATTCCTTTCATCATATTCCTTGAATGTTTGCGATATATAATACTTCGCAGCAGCTGCTTCTCATTCTTCAAGGTTACATCTTTCGTTTTCATTTTAATAGTGCTACGTTTCCTATTATTATAGGATTTCACTAAATCATCTATAGTATCAATCCACTTATACGTTCCATTGAGAGAAAACTGTTTCCACATTTTATTTTTCAGAGTACGATTGAAGCGTTCACATATAGAAGCCTCAAGGTTGCTGAATGTGGAGTACATTTTTATATCATAATCTTTCATCAGAGCTTGGAAATTCTTGTTATAGAACTGCTTTCCCTGATCTACATGTAACTTTTTAGGAATACACCCCTCCTTCAAGATGAGATTCATAGAACTTGTCACATCTACTCCATCTTTAGTTTTGGTTGGGATGGCCTATGCATACTTGGAGAAAATGTCAATAACTGTAAGGAGGTACCTGTTCCCTTATTGACATTTGCATAAGCCCCCATCTCCACTAGATCAGCTTGCCAGGTTTCATTCAAACCTCTAATATCAACATGTCGACGAGTGTAATTCCTCCTAGCTGGTTTATGAAACTCCTCCACTATTTCAACCTTCGTTAATTCCATCTTTGTCTCTGCTTAGGGAATGATCTTGAATATTATTATCTGATGCAGCTATTTCCTCTGTCTGGTTCTTCGTCTCTGTTGTATATCTTGTCAGAATTTTCATTGAAACAGCATCCAAAGGATCCTTGCATCAACTAAATTACATAATTTTTTTTTCTCAGTATCATAGTTTCCGTCATGTGTGCGCTTGACCCATCACCTGGAGGACTTCGTCTCCCTGGGGTAGTAGTGCGACCGTAAGCCCACTGTCAACCGAATACATCAACGCTCATGATTGAACTGATGAAATCTTACTTGAACAGAATCTAAGATACAATTCCAGCCTTACATAACTCTCCGATGATGGAGAAAATTTCATTGGTGTGACTCGTATTGCCAGTTACCTGAGATGCCATGAGTAAACGAAGTCTATCTACTAATTCATTAGGATCATCCCAGTAAACATAATCCATTTTTTGGTTTTTAGTCCTTGGAGCGATCATGTATTGCGGTAGCAGAGCTGTACCAGTTTTTTGAATCGATGATGATTGAAGCAGTGGTGCTATAATATTAGTAAATTTTTGATTTTTTTTTTCTTCATGGGTTGGTCAGCTTGGTAGCGAGATCGATGAGCACTCGTTCGTTTAATAATTTCAACATAAACTTTTTATCAATTTCAGTGATATGCTCTGGTTCTGGAGATTTCATGAAAATCAATTACATCAGACCAGGTGTTAATTTATACTGTTTATCTTGCGAAATCATTGCATCATCCTTGAAAGAAACTATTGAATTTCCGATTTTCAAACCTCCTTTCAAATTTCTAATGCCAAATTCAGTGTCCAATTTTTCGGGTGGGTGACAAAATCTCCGACGGTCAAAATCTCCGACGGCCAAAATCTCCGAAATTTGATACAGTGCGTGGAAATTGACTGGTAGGACGCCTGGTGTGATAAAAAAGTAGTACCATGTGGGCACCGAGTAATTCAACTGGATTTAAATGTTCAGGGACGAAAAAAAAACAGAGGGCCCCCCACACTTGCAAAAATCATTGTTATTATAAAAAGAAAGTTAATTTCCAAGAATTTCTTATTTTTAGCACTTAACAGATCGAAGAAAAATCCGGATTATTTTCGAATAAATAAATTCGAAAATAAAAATTTTTTTTTCATCTTCTTTTCACTTTAGCTATCCATGTGCAGATAGGTAGCTCTTGTTTTCTTCAGCAGATAAGAAAAATCCAAATTATTTTCGAATTAATCGAAAAATTCGAGGAAATTCTAGCGGATTCGCTAGAAAATTCAATTGGATTTCCATTGAATTTTCTATTAGTTTTTTGCCATTTCTATTGACATATTCAATAAAAAATATTCCTTTAAAAAAGTCAAGTCAATATTTTCTAGAAAAAAAAGTTTCAGGAATTCTCCTAAATAATAGACGTTTTTTGTGGTGCTCCATGTTACTACGCTATTCCAGTTTGCCTCACTCTTCTTTGAATAAATGACTTTTTCCACTCATTTTCATTTTATTTTATTAGGCTTGATATCCCACCTTACCTCACTCATCTATCCACGCTCTTCTTTTTTACACCCACCAATAATTTTCATATAAGAACAACAAATCACCTTATTCGTTGTATTGTTTACGAACCCTCAGAGCCCACTCCAGCGACTCACCTACTTACCCTTCTCCTCCTCACACCCCAAATTATTTTCCACAGAAATAAGAAACTTAATTCCCTGAATATTAAGAAAACACGTGTAAGGAAACAATTGAGAAGAAAATGATAGTGCATTTGATGAAGAATTCTACTTTACAGACCAAAGACGACCAGAGTTAAAAAAAAATGAATTTGAAAAAAAATTTAGTTTTTTTTCTTCATTTCCACCAGCCGCAATCATTCAGGCCTATCACCCGTACACACACACAACTATCTCCTCATCGCACCTCTATGAATTTAAGGAAAACATCAATTCAACGAATGAATCCCTTCATTTTTTTTCCTCAGGCCTAGTATCACACTCCATCCGTCATTACAGGCCCTCATCGCCTTCCTCGCCCCCTCACAATCCAGGCAATCAAGAAAAAAATGGGATTTAAAAAGAAATCATTATTCATTGTCTGAATCACATATTCCCAATTTTTTTCAATCTTGAAAGCACCAATGTTGGTCTGATTAACCAACATAGTCCCTCAGATATTGGGGCTTTGTCGTTCGACGTGAAGATCTTCTCCCAATCTGCTGATCATCATCCTTATCTTTCTTCTTCTTCTCATACTCCTTATTTTTGCTTTTCTTTCCTGTTTCTCTTTTCGGCCGTTTTGCGTGCTTCCCTAACAATGGCCCGGAATCATTCTCTCTTTCTTCATTCCTGCATTCTCCTTGCACGGTTTCATCTAGTAGTTTACTCAGAACATCAGAAATTGAATAACCAGCCTCACCTTCTGCTTTTCCTTCTTCCTCAGCTCCCACTGTAAACTCCATATGACCCTTAAAATCTCTCGATGATTCTTCGGGATCATTCTCTTGATTATCATTTGTCATCTTTTGGCAGTTTCCTCTTCTACATCACTTTCAGAATCGATTGCCTGGCTATCATCTACTCTTTCTGCTTTTCCTTCCTCCACAGCTCCGCCCGTCAGATCCACATCAGCTCCACAATCTCTCAATGCCATCCTGTATTCTGTCAATAACATACACTGTTAAGAAATTTGGTCTGAATTTTCCGTTACATTTCTCGGAAATTTTTATCGTATTTAATTTTCACTGAAATTTCAAGTAATTTCGTCATTGAAAATTCAGGATTTCATGGAAAAATCAATGAGAACCAGAGATTTCAGTTTTATTTTCCCTTGAAAGTCATTAGAAATCCATAAAATCCCGTTGAATATATCCCTGAATTTCAGAACAGCAACACTGAATGCGATTTGAGGGAAGAAAAATCATTAAATTTCAGATTCCAGTGAAAATTCAGGGAACTTTGGAACTGAATTTTCATAATTCACTGGGAGTTTTCCATCTCCAAGGTACTTAAAATTCTGGAATTTCCCTAAATTTTCAGTGAAATCTGTAATTTCATGATTTCTTCACCCTGAAGTTGGATTCAGTGTTACTGCCTTGAAGAATAGTCAACTGTTCATGAGATTGTGTTATTTTTTCTAACAGTGTATACACAATTAATTTGAGTCCAATCAAGTTGGTAAATTCGAATCATGAAATATCTGCTTACTGTTTTCGAAATCAATGGTCGTCGCCATCAATTCCAAGAACTCGAAAGGAGATAATTTTCTCTCCTCCAATAGCAGCTTCTGTTTCTTGATAAACTGTTCTTTCTTGTGATCGCTCATTCTTATTTTCTATCAAGATTTTTCTTCTTTTATTGCTTCGAAATCGTTGACAATGTTAGTTTGAAGTTTAGTTAAAGACCCTAAGAGAAGATATTATTGATGTACATTGATTTCACACTTCATTTCTATTCAATTAATCTAACATTATTGTTTTGGAGTCATGAATGGGTTTGTTGAGTTTGAGATATATGAGGTATTCCCCGCCAAATGAGTTGACCGCTAACCCGCACCCTCGTAGAAATTGGTGTCAATTTTTTCTACGATTGGGGGGCTGAAAAACGATCTCTGGAAGTTTTTCAGATTTTTTTTCCATTTTTTTCCAATAACTTGAGTTCTATTGATCGGATTTCGATTCGATAGAAGTCCAAATTTTGAATTTTTCACCACTTATAATAACAAATTTTCGAAAAAGAGGCGAAGAATTTGAATTTTTCAAATTACGTCACAGTTGATTTAAAAAAAATCAATAATTCTTATAACCAAAGCAAGTATTTTTAGTTCCCCACTCGTTGGACATTCTCCTGAATCTTTTATATTTTCAATTTTTTATTTTCGAAATTCCGCAAATTTGGTTAAAACAGCACAAAATGGCGTTGTGTGACATCCATTATAGACAGCATGAAGTGAATTTGAATCTATATCTGGGCAATTCCACTAAATATTAACATGAAAAATTCCGTTCAAATTTTGAAACTTTTGGCCTATGTTTTAACAAAAAGTATAGTCCAAATGAAAAAAAAAATGAGCACAACCGGAAGTCTGTAACTCAATTATTGGCGAAGATATCGAAGATTGCTTCTTTCTTTCTTCTAAAAACTTTTCTTTCAATTTGAATTACGAGCCAAGGCGAACGATAAAGAAAAATTTTGAGCTAATAAATTTTGTCGGAGAGTTTCTCAACTTTTCGAAAAAAATATAATTTTTCATGTATCCATGCATTTTGGCATAGAAAACTCAAAAAGAAAGTTTGAATTGGTAATTTGGGATCGTTCCCCAAACTTTTTATTTTTTTGTTTTTTTCATCTAAAACTTCAAAAAGTTTACTAACCGAAACCTATTTTTATTTTTGCTGCTCTCAAAAATTTAGAGGTGAAACGGAGCGAATAATCAAATTTTGTGCTCCACAAAAAATAGTTTTTCAAAAATATTTAATTTTTAATAATTTTAATTTTTAATTTTTAATAATATTAAATATTTAATAATTTTTGTATAAATCATTTTTGTAGAGCAGAAGGAAATCTACAAAAAAGCTTTCATAAAAATTTTTCTATCTACTCTAGATTAAAAGATATTCATAACAGAATTATCTCCAATTCAGCTGCCAATTAGTGTTTCCTCGATATCTCAGGATTGAAGCGAAAGGGCGATTTCTTGATAAGAACCATGTTTGGAGGGAAAACTGAATTTAGGGTGGATTGGGAAATGGGTAGTGGAAATGCCGGTGAAAAACGAACGCACTGAGTCTATAAAAAATATACTGATTTATTCGGTGGAGTCGAACCACCTTAGCGTCACTTGTTACACTCTGTTAATTGTCACTTAAATTGATTCAAACTGTTCTGAATTTAACACTGGAGATTTTCTGAACAATATACTGAATAATAGGAGACTGTACTGAGAATTTAAATAGGAGATGTACTGAGAAAACAAAATGTCTCGAACGGGTGATGTACTGACGCTGTTCGGACAACCGAAAGTAGCTTCAGAAAAACGATATACTGTTCGCTCAACTCAGTTGCTACGACTCTCTACGACTGACTGCCTGTAACTGACTCTGAGATTCGGTGATTGACTAGGCCTGACCGTTGACCCGAGGTTTCCCGAAGATTTTCGTAAGTGGCCGATCTGTGGTCAACCGTTGATATACTGAATTTTGACTGCGTTTCAAACANGGAAGCCGACAGAGCTTGGTGATTGGTCTGTCAACACCGAGTGGGCTGCTGTGATGTTCTGGAGATTAGGCGACCCATCTTGATGTCTGCCGACTTCTGCTTTGCTCGTTCTGACTGTGGCTACTCTGGTGAGCCCATCTGCTCCTGGTCTAGTCGCGATGACTCTGGCGATTGGCCACTGGGCTGGTGGAAGGTTATCGTCGACCATCAGCACCATGTTACCAACCTCGATGTTCTGCTGACGTG
>NW_021680628.1:0-1204 GCF_001412515.2 Diachasma alloeum | reverse complement strand
AACTAAGACTGTGTTGAGTTCCTCAAATGTTAGCGTTGTCGTTCCCAGGACTCTCTTGAGGTGATGCTTCGTTGATTTTACTGCTGCTTCCCATTTGCCACCAAAATGGGGTGCTCTAGGTGGTGAGAAGCTCCACTGAGTGCCATTGGTGGCGAGAGCAGCCTGAACACGTTGATTTTCTTTAGATGCTTGGTGATAGAGCCTTTCGAGTTGATCTGCTGCTCCGACGAAGGTGGTGGCGTTGTCACTGTACATGACTGCTGGAATACCTCGTCTTCCGGTGAATCTCTTGTAAGCTCCGAGGAAGGCTTCTGTGGTTTGCCTGTTGACGAGCTCTAGGTGAACTGCTGACGTGGTGAAGCACACGAACACTGCGATGTGCACTGATCCCGGTTGAGCATTCGTGGGTCTCCACTTGAGGATGGCAAAAGGACCTGCATAGTCCACCCCCGTGTGGAGAAATGCTCTTGCTGGTGAGACTCTGGTTGCGGGCAATTGTCCCATCTGTTGCTGAGCCTGTCTAGCTCGGTGTCTGGCGCAGATAGCACAGCGTAGGATATAGGCTCTGACTGTGCACCTACCACCGAGTATCCAATAGCGTTGCCGAGTGTAGGCCAAGGTGAGCTGTATCCCTCCGTGGAGGGTCTTCTGGTGAGCTTCTGCGATGACGAGTGTGGTGAATCTGGACTGACGTGGCAAGATTATTGGGTGGATCTGTTCTGGATGGAGTTCTGAGTTCTTGAGGCGTCCCCCAAGTCTCATGATGCCCTCTTCGTCCAGAGTTGGGGTGAGTTTCGCTAACTAGTGATTTCTAGGTAGCTGCTGATTTCTGAGAAGTATCCTGAGTTCTGAAACAAAGTACTGGTGTTGTATTATTTTTACCCAAAATAATCTCGCATCGTTGAGTTCTCTGGTCGTCAAGATAGATCCCGGGGGCATTGGCTGCCTCCTGAATCTGTCGATGGCCCTGTTGATGGTCGCTGTTACTGCTAACAGCTTTGCCATCGTGCTGTATCTATTGAGGAGCTCGGCAATCTCGTTGATTCTCTGTACGACTGGGTGAGATTTTGCTGGTTTCGCTTCTTTGGCCACTTCTGGGATGTCCATTGGTGGAGCATCGATNCGGTTTCGCTTCTTTGGCCACTTCTGGGATGGCCATTGGTGGAGCATCGATAGTTGATCGTGGCCAGTCTTCAGGGTCCTG
>NW_021680627.1:782334-797909 GCF_001412515.2 Diachasma alloeum | reverse complement strand
ATGTGCGCGGAGGAGTTGCGCAATAGCGAAATTTGGCATTGCACTTTTTTTAGAGGTTTAGGCTCCATAATATGCAGTAACCGTCTCATTTTTTGATAAAATCACTGCCTGCCATCAAGATCAACTGATTATTGCACGATTAATAATTATTTCCCCGATTTAATCCCCTTTCTCACCGAAAATGCGCGGACGAACGCCAAAACCTCCATACTCTGCCCGTGGCCAGCCGCCATGATGAATGTACGCGGAGGAGTTGCGCAATCATGCGCAATGGCGAAATTTAGCATTGCACTTTTTACATGTCTGGGCTTAATAATACGCACTAATAAAGTCTGATTTCTTGATAAAATCATTCCCGGCACTCAATATTAACTGATTATTGCACGATTAATAAGTATTTTTCCGGTTTTATCCCTTTTCCCACTGAAAATTCGCGACGATCGCCAAAACCTCCATCCTTTGCCAGTGGCCGGCCGCCATGATGAATGTGCGCGGAAAGTTGCGCAATGTCGAAATTTGACGTTCCACTTTTTTGGACGTCTTGGTTTCACAATATGTAATAAAATAAAGTCTGATTTATTGATAAAATCATTCTTTGTCATGAATTTCAACTGATTATTGCATGATTAACCGCCTCATCAGAATCTGCCCATTCGCGCGAATGTGTCCACAAATTTCCGTGTCCATATCTGTTCCACCGCCTGCACCGCCTTTCGCGCCGGCTGTCGCCATTTTCCCTAGAACGTGTTCAAAACGGAATGTTTCCCTTCTCTTGAATTGTATATATATACATACATACACTCATGCAAACGACCCCCCCCCCCGCGTATCATGCTCGCTGCTTTCTGCGTCGTGTATATAGGCCAACTGACGAGTCCGTTCCCTTCGTAGCTACCCCCACTTTGGCTAATCCACCTCAGAAAACGAAGGGAACGGACTCGTCAGGCCGACAGTAATATATGTATGTTGAAAAAATAGTTACTAGCCATGCAGGCTGGTCCTTAAGGTTACCTCGGTACCCTCGGCAACGGCCCTTCTTTGATATAAACAAACTTAATGCGTTAAATTGCTTTGACAAGGAACAAATTTAAACCGCACCATATTTTATAGTTTTTATTCTTGGACTCACTCTTACAGGTTCATAATTAATCAACAAACGCAATTATGACTTCCTTAGATTTGAGATTGCAAAAATTGGAACAACAGGTGAGGCATTGAATTTTTTCCTTACGTAATAATATAATGAAAATTAATAAAATAAATATATAATAAATATATAGCTAATTCGTTTTATTGTTAATTTGTTTGCTTCTTTTAGCGTCAACTTCTGGCTGAAAAAATGAAACAAAAACGGCAAAGTGGAGCTGGAGGAATGGTACAAGCATCAAATATATCTTCTGCTCATAAAACTCATTCTACCAAGTGGCTAACTCCCATGAAACAATCTCAGACATGCGATGGCCAGCAATTACACAATCTTTCATCAGTCAGTCAAAATAACCCAATAGTATTAAAAGAAAAAAATATGGCAGGTATTAGTAGAGCATTGCTTCAATCGCGATCCACATCTTGGAAATCATTATTTGACTATATTATTTTTTTTACTTTAAATACTCACAGTCATTTAATTATTGAGTTGATTATTAATATATAGGATTTGATGGTGAATTAAATGGCGATGGAGATATCTTCGACGATGGTATGGCAACAATGGGAGATTGTGTTGATGAGGAATCATCACCTTTAGACACACGATTAACAGCACCGCACGAGTCTCTCTCTTATCAATTACATTCCCCCCTGCCAGTAGCACCTTTTGATGGTTCTGATACCATTATTGTCAATCGAGAAATTCAGTCCAATGTGAGTCGATTATGTTTCATTATGTTTCATTTATATATCCAAACATTATCCGCCATTCATTGATAATTATGAATTCTACTTTTTTATTAATCAGAGTCCCGAATTGGAGGGCAATGTTGAAGGAAATATTGAGCATTTTGTTGTTCAACCAGCTAATAAAAAAATGCATTTCAAATGTCGAATTACTCGTGATAGAAAGGGAATGGATCGTGGTCTCTATCCAACCTATTTTCTGCATCTAGAACGTGATTATGGAAAAAAAATCTTCCTGCTCGCCGGAAGAAAACGAAAAAAAAGTACAACAAGTAATTACTTGATATCAACTGATCCAACTGATTTATCTCGTGGCGCTGATTCTTATGTTGGCAAATTACGTTCCAATCTTTTGGGCACTCAATTTACAATTTATGATAGCGGTTACTCTCTGATGAAACAAAATAAACGAGATGATCGATCAACTCCACGTCAAGAATTGGCCGCTGTGGTTTATGATACCAATGTACTTGGATTCAAAGGACCTCGCAAAATGACGGTTATTATACCTGGAATGACCGCTGATCAACAAAGAATACCCATTTGTCCACGGGATGAATCTGAAACATTACTTGGTAATTATAACAATGATAATAATAATAATAATAATAATTGACATTTTTTTTTCCGCTCTTGTCAATAATTGTTGTCCTTTTCCAGAATGCTGGAAAATGAAAAATATGGATAATTTGATTGAACTACACAACAAAACACCTGTATGGAATGATGATACTCAATCTTACGTCCTCAATTTCCATGGTCGTGTTACACAAGCGTCTGTCAAAAATTTTCAAGTTGTTCACGATAGTGACAGTAAGTAATTACATTTGACTCGAATATGCATTATCCTCGCTTGTAAATATCACAAACATATATAATATTTAAAAATCAAATAATTCTTCCGCAGCTGACTACGTTGTTATGCAGTTTGGCCGCGTAGCAGAGGATGTTTTCACCATGGATTATCGATTTCCTCTTTGTGCTCTTCAAGCCTTTGCTATTGCTCTGAGTAGTTTTGATGGCAAACTTGCTTGCGAATGAATTTCAATGTGTACAATAACAATTCAATTTACAAAATGAGTTATTAATGAGGTGAAAAGGAAATTGGAGAAAATAATATGCAATTGGGCTACATAAATGGCACGTCTTGTGTTCAAGTCATCATGGCAACTGGAGGAACTATTTCAATGGGTTTTTTTTTTTCAGCCCTCATCACTCATGTTATTATATCGGATTTTCGTTCAATGATACATTAGAAATTAATTTTCATTCAATAACGATGTAATTTCCTTTAGTATTGATCTCGAAGTGTGACTTTCTCAATAACTCACCATACATTAATGTACTTTTTTCCCAAATTGTTCATATAATCTAGATACGAATACACACCAACAATACAGTATTATGTCTATATAGAAATAAATCACGGCAATTATTTGTTACTTTTTCAACTTGTAATATTTTACACCCACCAGAACTGTGTTTTTCTTCTCATTTCATTTATAATTTCAGCAGGGTCATTAAAAATTTTACAATTCACTTACTTGATTAGTCATTATATTTTTTCCACATTTATTCATCATCCACGTCTAAGTAAGCGTATAAATATAAGTTGTATTTAATTGATTCACTAAATAAACTTTTTCAATAGAAAATTGTAAAATAAAAACGAAACACAAAAAATACGCAAGTGTAATTCATAATTTTCAATATCGGCAGTTTTATTGTATCAACATTAATGAATTGAATAAAAAATAACTTGTTGTCGAGAAGAAAAAACAATACATGTCGCAATAATATAAAAACCTTAAGTTTAACCTAACAATATCATTTTCATTTTAATCATTAGAAGGCACAGCGGTAGTTGGAATAAATCAAGGCCTTTTTCTTAACTATATTCTCATTTTGTCTCCATCCGTTTTTTCCATGAACGGATTTTTGCACGTTTATATCTACAGTCGCAATTAATTTATAAAATTTTCTCTGATATGTATTTAATCATAATTCTTATCTGTTCATATTGTCCATTTATGGAGAAGGCCTCAGACTCTTAAAAAAAAAAAAAAAAAAAAAAAACGCATTTATATAAAAATTTAATTTATTAAATGAAAAAGTTGTAAAGCAACTCGAGCAATTCAGCAATTTTTTTTGTCAAAAAAGGCCCTTCTTTATATTATTTTGACTTTTCACTTGTGCATTAGTTCTTGAGAATCTAGGTGCCGGAATTCGCGATGCTGGCCGAGGTATTCCACTTGGTAGATTGGATGAACGGCTTACAGGTAAACGAACACCATCAGTCTTATTTTCATGATTCGGGGCTGGCTTGAACACAGACTATAAAAATGAATAAATTATATTTGACTATTACGGGAGATGTATGCTACAAAAGAATACAAAAAAAAATGAAAATCATAATTTACCGATAATTTATTCAACGGAAGACTTTTATCCATTTTCATTATTTTCTCGTCGTCAGCTATATGGTTCGCTTGATTTTGAGGAAAAGTTTGTAGAGATTCACCAGGACTAATGAGAGGTGAACTCGTTTGAATGACCGTATCAAGATTATCTGAACAAGTCACTTGATTGTCTAATATCTCATTATTCTTAAGAATTGGTGATGGAAGATCTGTACCACTGGCGATCCATGTATTGTCCAAAATTTTCCTATCTGCTTTTGGTGTTGACTCCTGACTCAATTTCTCCTCCTGCATTCCAACGATTTTATAAAGTTGCTCAGCAGAATTTGTACTTTTTTCACAATTCAAGTGATGGCTACCGTCTGAACATGTACTCAAGCCATCGTCAAAATCTGGACCACTGTAAGTGCTTAATGTACTCTCAATGCTTTCATTTGAGTTTCTAGTATGCGTTTTATCAAATTCTGCTCCCTGTACTTTAGCCAAATTAGTTAATCGATTAGACACTATTGGCTGGCCATTTTTCATTATTCCCCTTCCAATAGATTGAAAACCAAATTTTGATTGGCGAGTTATTTTTGTTGTTGTTGTTGTTGTTGTTGTTTTACCTTTTGCAAAAGTAGAATTATGCGATCGCAGATTGGGATTAGATTTTTGAAGAGTTTGAGGTAAACGAGACAAAGACTTTGGCCCATTTAATTTCGTATAAATCTGCTGAGAATCAAGTGTTTTACTACTCAACTTATCCAATATTTCCATCGACTTTCCCCGATAATTTTCATCATAATTTAATGGAATTTTACCAATAGGATTGGCCAACTTATTCACAGAATCAATTTTATTAATTGCTGTAGATTTTCGATACGTTTGATAACGATTCACAGGCATACCATCATTTTGACCTTGATAGATTTCATCTTCTGTCGATGGTGACAATTTTATAATATTATTAATAGATTCATTCAACATGATAACATCTCTCTTGGAATATGTTACATCAAGCGATGTGGGTTCATTATTTTGCGCTATTGTTGTTGGTTCCTCTGTATATTGCGTAAATGGAAAAGTCACTTCATCATTAGCAGTAGCAGCAACATATGTTGTATTCGATGACATTTCATCCTCCTGCTCAATAATGTTATTTTTTATCTCATCATCATATCCAGGTGTTTTGAATGTTGAATTTAGTGAAATTTTCGAAAATGAACTATTTGAAGAAAAAGTTTTATTGAAATTTTTTGCTTGTTCGATTGTATTTAAACAAGTCCAACTCTTCTCAGAATCTGTAATTGTTCTACTCAAATTTGAACTATCTGATGATGGCAGCCTATTAAATGTTTTATTAATTGAACATAAATGTTGATGTTGATTATCGATATTTGAAATTTCCCTCTGAAAATCAATTGGAGTGAATGTCTTATCACCATCATTGGCAGAAATATCTTTCAATACAGTAGCAGCTGCTGATGAATCTAGCCAATTTTTATCAATAGTTTGGGATAAATTAACGTTTACAATATCACCATCCATTTCATTAAACATACTAGTTTGCATCATGGAATCCGTAAGAATTTGAGAATCTGCCATTTCAATATTAGTCATTCCACAAATTGAGTGCATTGAGTGGTTTGACATTGTTGTTTGCAAGAAAGAAGGACGAGATATATTCATAAGACTATCGTTAAATTCAGGCTCAGCCATATTAATGAACGAGTCTATGCATTTTGATTGTGACATATCCAGAAAAGCTTCCAAGCTTTCTTGAGCATTAACGCTGGATGGTAATATTATGCCTGTTAATGATTGCCTCAACATTGCAGGAATGGAGTCTTCATTTCTTGTTTCCTCTTCCTTCCAATTGATTTTCATTTTCTTCAATGATGATTCACTATCATTATAAATAACTCCAGGTAATGTTGTTTCTTTTATACAATCAAAGTTCAGTTTGGCCATTTTTTTCTTACATCGTGTAAATGTCCTAGTGTCGATTGATAATCCAAGCTCAGTATTGTCATTTGTAATATTATTATTTGGCTTTGTACAGCCTTCGTGGAAATCTCTTCTGAGCCAACTACGAAGATCACAACATGATAACTCACTTTTATTGCTTTGTAAAAGCCTACAAACAAAAATCATTTCAATTTCTTCAATAAATATAATCTATAAGCTTTCTCATACATATATATAATATAATTGTCATCAACTCTGTGTTCAACTCACCAAGTTTCTTCATCTTCCAAATCAAGCCTGGATATGTCAATAATGTCATCATTCAAAAATGTACTACTATAAGTTATTGATGTTAAGGCTTGATCCTTGTCACATTCTTCATTTGACTTTGATTCCTCCTCCTCGTCCTCCTCCTCTTCCTCCTCTTCCTCTCCGTGCGCCTTAACCACAGCATTCCAAGTTTCTGACATCTGTCACTGAAGTATCCCTTGGAATTATTAATCACATACTAACAAACTCTTGGACAACAACTTGTTTCCAATATTGAGAGTCTATGATAATGTATATCATATATATGTATATTTAACATACAACCAATTATCACAGCTAATTATGTAAATCACTTTTCAACTCCTTTATATTCTCTACTATTGGAATAGAAATTGCCGTCTTATTATTATTATTATTATTATTATTATTATTATTGTTATTATTACCAAGGCACGTCTACAGCAATGAATTAGAAATGAGTCAATGAAAAATAATTAACACTTTATTAGACGAGGATAAAGAGGTAAATATAAACATTATTAGGTATATATTGTTAGGAAAAAAAACGTTCCGTTACATTGTGTTGTACGCGGACCGTCTGTGCAGATTAAACGGCTGTGTGAAATTTTCAATGGAAGAACACACCGTGAGTGAGCAACAGACTTATTTTTAAGAGAATTGGTCTTGTGAAGGCGTGTTTCTAACAATCGTAAGTTGCTGCCACAAATACGATTGTGGGGTGAAGAGAAATAGTCTTCGGTTTTTGCCGTTTTTGCCCGAAGTCGCACGACTCCTATGGGGGTATTAAACGTGGGATTTTTGGAGAAAATTATTCACTGGATTCTGTTTTTTTTTTACTCCACCCACCCACACAATCGAAATAGCGAGGTCACCAAGTCGAATTCCTGTCATTTTTTTTCTTATTAATAAAGTATTAATAAACAATTGGAAATTAAACTTCAACGGCGATTTTTTTTTTTCATATAAAATACGCGTCGATATTCAGATTCAGCAGGTTAAAAAGCATCGAGCCAGTAAAAGAAAAATCCCAAGCTAAAATAAAATGTAATGCAAACCCTTCAGCTCACGGATCAAATGAGCGACACAGATACAACTGGGAATTACATGAAGTGGGAGTATCCACTGCCAGATAAATTTAAACTAGACTAAAAGCATATGTACATACGTCTTTGCATTACTCGTCGATTCTCCTTATAGAGGGATATCTCTACATTCTTCATGTTATAAGTTACAGCAAATTAAAAGGCAGGGGAGGGGGATAAACCTGAAGAGGACTCGAAGACAGTGCTATTATTACGCGAGAAGCTTAAGGGACATTTCTGTAGGAATTGGCTGATCGGAAACGTAATGAATGGTGGATTTTTTTCTTATACTCTTCAGTTATAGTATGTACATAGATAAGAATAAGATACAAAATTAATAAAGTTTATTATTCCACAATTGTCATGAATCATCTCTACATGTATTACATCGAAATGCATAAATATTAAAGGAAAAGAAAAGAAAGGACGATGGACATTAATCAACAAGATCCAAGTCCATTTCCCTCAAATTTTCTCATCAATATAGAAATTATCATAGATAGGCTTTACACTTGCAGTAAAAAGCATTTTTTTTTTACTTTAATGTATGGTAAAAACCTATGGATTCGCTCCGTAAAATTTTGTAACACTGATTATTATGAAAATTTGTTGTGCAATTTCTTGTTTATTTATGAGTGTAACAACGTATTTCCTATTTCGCAGCTTATATACATTATATCAGTACATAATTCTCAAGAATAGAAGCAAAAATTTTTTCGCGTTTCAAAGGAAAAGAAAGTAAAATTGAAAAACGACTCTTTTTAAATATATTAATAATAAGAGTGATCTTGATATTTTTTTTTATTAGTAAAAAATGAAGTCTTATTGATTGAAAAAGAAGATGAATAAAACATAGTGCACTATATTTGATATTTATATGGTACAATATTAGTGAGTTAATAGTAATTCAGACTAGAGTCTATGTGAGAATATATTGAATAGACATTTCCCTTGTCTCACTTCTTTCCTTTACTGTAATTCATAGAATTACCAATGTTTTTACCAGAAACTGATTTCTTTAAGGAAATACTGTTCTTTGGGTTGGTCGTTGCAGTCTTATTTTGTTCAAATTTCATTTGCAGCGAGGCAACAGTAGATTTACTTGATGCCAAATCTCGAACTACATTGGATTTGGTTTTCAAATTATTAATTTCTTGTCTTTTTAATGATGATGATGATGATAATGATGATGATGTTGGAACTGAAGTTAGTTGTGTTTTTGGCATTTGAGAGGTAATTGATTTACCTCCAGACAACTTTATCGGAACTATTGATTTGTCAACATTTTTCGTTATATTCAATTGATAATTTGAATTAGATGATGCTGCTGTTTGTAAAGACGTGTTGATTATTTTAGAATTATTAACCGTAACTGCTACGATATCTGGTGATGGGGTTGTCCTTGAATTAAGTGTTGTAGGTGTAGAACAACTGGAAATGAGGTCTGGCCTCTTGTAAGCAGGATTACTATTGAAATTCTTATGGCAACATTTATTCTCACTAAATGTACTGCTCGACAACGACTCTGATAATGATCCAGTCAATCCTCTTGTTCCTTTCATAATTGAACAACTTTGATTCGAGCCATTCACAGTTTTATCATTTTCTGACAATAATTTTTTAGTAGGACAGTCAAGTGTTACTGGTCGGCTTGAAATTCTTGGCTTTGCATTAAAAAAGGACATTGGTTTATTTGGTGAATTGATTAAAATATTATTATCTTTGGTAGATGAAGAAATTTCAACAACTTGTTGCATATTATTATCATCAACCACAGGTGAGTCTGAAGAATTAATGGCCAGTTTTTTATTGATATTGATACTATCATTTGGCTCAACATTGACACTAGTGTTCTCGGCAGCATTAATTAATGAATTATTTGGTACATTTACAGCAGATGGTAGGAGATATCCTGAACTTGTTTCAGATGCAGCTGAATTAAATTTACTTGATATCGAATTGGAATATATACTCGCTGATGATGCTTTATGGTCATTAGCATTGGTATAAGTTACAAGTGAACTATTGGATCCCGATGTTCCTTTAATCTGCTCGTCTTCATCCTTATTTTGTTTTTGTCCTACTAATCTAGATGACGATGCCGAATATATTGAATTGAAATTTCTATTTGATATTTCTGATACAATTTCCGATAAGAGACCCATATTCGTTTCATTCTCTGTTGCTGAACTGCTACACTTGTCACTAATTTTACCATCAGTCTCAATAATTTTCGAACTAGATGGAACTTTATATTCATTATCGGCTTTACAATCATCATCTGTTTTTGTTATTCCATTAGGTTCTTCAATAACAGCATATATATTATCATTCAATGATAATTCTTCAGTAATTCCATTAAGCGATGACTCTTGTATCAAATTCATACAGTCGTCATAGGCGCTGTCAGCGGACAATTGTTTTTTTTTTTCATCCATCTTAATGATGGGAGGATTTTGATAGCCTGGTAATCCTGGTATTTTCAAATTTTCATCATTTAAAAAAGTACTTGTAGTCGATGATAGTAAAATTGGTGGCACTGGGGGTGGTGGCAATGTTGGCCGCATACTAACTGCAATACTTGTGGGCCTTTTACTGGAATTTTTTGAATTTTGGTAACGCATGGATCCAAATGTTTGTATCATTGGCTTTGACATAACATTTGAATTCTTCATTGATTGGGCTCTAGTCACAGTATTTTTCTTTTCATCATTATTGTCATTAACATTTACCGACGACGACGACGACGACGACGACGACGACGACGACGACGATGATGATGATGATGATGATTTCGAAACAAGAGGTATGACTGGCGCTGTAATTGTTATTTCATTCTGAAGAATTGGATTTGATATTTCAAGCTTGCGCAATATTTCCTTATCAATAATTTTATTAGCTTTATGATGTTGATTATGAGGCAAAGTATTTGCTTCATGAGATTTTACTGTAGAATTTTCATTAATTTTCAGGCCGTTTCCAGGTTTTAATATAGATGCAATCTTATTTAATGTTGTCAATTTTTCTCTATCTCGCTCCTTATCTTTTTCCATCTTTCTTTGTATACGTTCACCAACAACATTAAGTGAAATTAATGTTGAATTAGTGCTGTTATTATTGTAGCGACCACTAATCTTGACATCTTCAGAAATTGCTTTTGCTGCTGGAATTCCAGGAGCTGGGCGTGATGGTATTTTGCTTTGAACAAGTTCTAATGATGTACAAGTTGTTCCTGCCAATATCGGGCTACTGATTAAAGGTTTTGCTGTGCATCCAGGATTTAATGGTGGCAGTGCTGGTGGTTCTTCCAATAGTTTTCCATTTTCTGACTCGCCATTTAGTTGTAAATTATTTGTGCTCATAGACTGCAACATCAAGGCACTTTGAGGAGTATTATTATCCCTGTCAAGTGATGATTTTTTTTTTTCACTAGTCTTTGTGGCTAATGGAGAAGTTGATGAAATTATTGCTGAACTTTGTGTCATATTAATAACAGCTGGTAAAGGACTCAGTGTAAAGCCCTTGAATTGTCCAAACATGTTATTGTTGAATCTTTCATTATTCTCCGTTTTTGGCAAGAGACTTGTGCATGCTGGATCCTCATTTAACTTGGCATCTATTGTTTCAATAATAGGCCGATCAATTGTTCTAATGGTGAAACCTCGTTCATTTCTGTAATTTGAAGACATTAATTTTTTTCCCTTCATCATTGAAGCTCATTTACATACCAACTTTTCAAATTTCCGATACTCCATTAATTCCTATATTCAACTTGTTATTATATAAACAATCAAATTGGATATATAGTATATTTTGCGACATGCTGAGGGCAATATGGACTCTCAAAGGGAAAATTAAAGTTAGTAATGGAGAGGAAAATTAGTAGCTGCCAAAAGCTTGCATGATAGATATATTATTGTAAAAAATATGAAGAAAAGAAAAGATGTTTGCAAATTGTATTTATTCATATTTATTTATTTATTTCTTTATTTCACTCTAATATATTTATTTTGAAGATATAAAATTTTTTTCAAAATCATAATAATAAGAAAAATTTATTATTACTGTAGTATACTACTTGTCATTACTGTAAAAATTTCGCATGCGACATTAAAATGTTTTATCATTATGAAAAGTCATTTACTTTTCCCTTTGATAGATCTCGCCACTCAGTTCAGGTACATTCATGCAACAAAAACATGCATTAAATAAGTTTTAATAATTGTTAGCCAACTGTCTTTGTTGGCAGTTTTCAATTTGTTCCTTCTTATCATTGCTTTTATAATTAAAAATTGTATTTCTCCCTTTTTTGTTTGTTATTCGAATGTTGCATCAATAGTGTACGATAAAATTTTTTGTTTTTTGTTTTTTTTTCTTTCAATTACTACATCGGTGGTGGCGGCGGTGGTTTTTTATGATAAAAGGGTAATTTTTCATTATATATATGGCTCTGAGCATGTGCAACTTTCGGTGCAATCACAAATACTCTTTCAGATCTCTCAGTTAATTTTTCAAAGCCTACATTATCAACAGAATCAATTGGTGCCAAAGTACTTGAAGTACTGCATGAGGGATTTTCATAGAGTTGTTGAAAATTCCATTGATCCGCTTTATTAATTTTCAATTCTTTGCAATTCATAGTTAATTCTTGTGAATATTTAGTTGTTTTTCCCACTCTTGTTGTTGTTTCATCATTATAATAATTTTGTAAATTGATATTTTGAGTATTTCCTTTTGAAATATTAGCATCAGCATTTGGAGAATTTTCCATTTTTAAATTTCTACTACAACTAATAACTTGGAGATTTGTCGTACTGACAAGACTTTTTTTTGTTATTTCAATTTTATCTTTTAACAATTGATCACTTATTGCAAATTCTTTTGACAATTCATTTTTTTTGAGACGAGATGCTTTTGGTAGGACGAAATTTCTTTGACATTTCATGAATGATGATGTCTTGTTTGAGTTGTTGTTTTTTTCGGTAAACTTGAAATTGAAACGCTTGATACTAGATACATACGTTGATATTGATGAGTCCTTTTTCCAAGTTGAACCAGTGAAATTATTTCGTTTATACCAGATGGCTAGAGAAATGAGAGCAGCAGTTGGAACAATACCCAAGAAGATAATGTAGAGAGCAGTAACAAAATCATTTCGAGCTGAAAATGAAGAAAGAAAAATAATAATAATAATAATAATAATAATAATAATAAAAGAGATATTATTGAATTTGTATTGTTGTTCGATCAATAAAATAAAATATTAATAAAAGGAAGGAAGAATTAGAAAAAAAAAAATTACCATTGGGATCTTCTGCTGGACCACTGTCGTCAGAACCACCAAAACCTGGTTGAAAACAATCAGGTGGACGAAAGCCTTTATTGCAATGGCAGTGACCAAGACTATTGCATACACCATTGCCACCACAATCTTTCAAACAGGCAGAACCTCCATTAATTGTTGCTCTGAGATTAGCAATGGGCATACACTTTTGATTGACACACATTTTTCCAGGTGCACATTTAGCACCATCAGGTGCTAAGCCAGGATCAACTTCATTTAATCCAAGATCGACAATAGCCGATCTGCATGCTATCATTTTGACTCCATGATTTAAAAAAGAATGGCTGAGAATGGCAACTGATTCCATACCAAATTCAAGTCTTTCATTCAAATGTTGACAATGCAACATTCCACATAATATATTTTCATTTTCACACTTTATGTAACTTGAATCTAGCCGATTATATCCGCAATTGCCATGTTTCGAGCCTTTGTTATTCATTTCATAACAGGGTGCAGCAGATGAATGCCCACTTGGACCCCAGAGAAGTTTACATTGATCATTATGTGTTCTACATGAGCCCTGATAGCAGAATGCTTTACCCATATTACACACTTCACCATCAATTTTATATACATCATTTGGACAATATTCACTCTGCCCTGTACAATACTCGGGCAAATCACACTCATGTTCAGCCGTTCTACACTCTGTTCCGGCATTTTTTGGTTTACATGTTTTTAAATCACAGCACTCACCAGTTGCACAACTTGCATTCGGATGGAGCATACAGGTTAACGAATTACAACATGGATTGTCACAATTATCTTTGAGACCGCAGTCACATTGTTCCCCAGATTCAACAAAACCATTGCCACATATTGGACTGTCAAAAAGTTTTTTGGGCTTATTACGAAGACAATAATCCATTCCATGTTCAAAGGCCAATGCTAAATACTCTAACGAGCAGGAGGACCAATGAATTGGCCCAGTTGATCCACTTGATGATGCCATTATACAACGATCCTCTGGACAAGTGCAGTCAGCTGAATCATGTTCCATACCAAAATTATGTCCCATTTCGTGTGCTACTGTTGCTGCTACCAGACCAATGACAGTCGAATGATCCATGGAAACTCCACCGGAAAATTCATATGTGCAGATTGGACCTTTCAGTGCTTTGCCCACAACTCCATCTTCAAAATGAATACGCGTCAATAATTGAGCATTATCATTTGGTATTTCTTTGACAAGCATTTCCCGTCGATAACGCAAAAAATTTGCCAATGTTGTATCACCCTTAGAAGACAATGTTATTGCATCACTGTCGGTCCAAACTTCAACTCCCACTAGGGCAACAAATATATTCAATGGTGTATACAATGCATTTATTATATTTGCTATATCTTTGCAATGATGATGAACTTTATGAAGATTTTCACCCAATGCTATATATTCAGTTTTATCGATCACGAGGACAAGCTCAACATAACGAGACTGACGGTTTGCATTATATGGACCACGAATTACTTCATCAGCAGCTCTTTTACTCCTTCCTCTAGTCGTCCTCCTCCTCCACCACTTTTCACCGTCGTTCGATATTATTGTATTGTGTGATGATGATGATGATGTGGTGGTGGTGGATCCTTTATAACCACAACTTGTATTTGATATTAAATGACTATCTTTATACAGATAATGAATACTATCAAGAGACTCTTCATTCGGATGAATGTAATGCATATTTTTCCCATCATAAATGACACCTCGCAGACCACGGCATGTTGAAACTGCTACCCAAGAATCTTTCATATTACGGATAATTCCTTGATAGTGACATATCTCCTATCCAAATAATTCCAAATATATTATTACTATTATTGCAATTAGCGATTAAATAGTTGATCATATACATATCTACTATTAAAAATACAAAATGCTCACAACTCTATGAGGTATTTCAATTGTATAATTCCCCTTGTATTGTGTTCTTTGTTTATATCCTACGGGAATTAAATCTGTGTTGAGCCAAAGATCGAGGGTGCGTTGAATTCCATCAATTTTTAAACCAATAGTAAGGACATCTGCATGTTCAAAAGTATTGATCTTTGTATCAATAATTTCTCTTTTACTTCGCGCATGAAATACTTGCAATAACACTGGAGTATGTGTGCTGAAATCTGGTGATGGGCCTGAAAAAAAAAAACAACATGAAATGAATAATTCAAGTTTATCGATTGATATAGCTCTGTCAATGTGCTATATATGCCCTCCACTACAGCGTATGGTATTTTATATGGAGAGACGAGTGACTCAACCGGACGTGAGACGTGATGCTCAGTTGCCAACAATCATTTATTCAGCTACATATCACATATTATTGTGGATAGATTGCCTACAATACTATTCACATATTTTCCATGTACAAAATATATCAATTGCTTGACTTTGCTTATTGAAAAATTCCCTTTCATTGTATTCATCTTTGGCATTAACTTAATCATTGAAAGGCTCTCTACTATAGACCCTATAAAATTGACATGAAAATGCAAAACAATAGTTTAACAGTTTCATTCAATAGTTGATAAACTTTTTTTTTAAAGACGGAAATTATTGACTGACTAAAAGTTAGAATCGCCCCCCCCCCCCCC